>NW_013835315.1:0-406 GCF_000517525.1 Limulus polyphemus
ACATGGTAAATTATTTTCTTTTTACACTCTTATTTCTTATGGATGTGGGTACATGCTGTTTAATTCTATTCTGCAATCTTTCTGAAGTGCGACCTACGTACAGACATTCGCAGTGGCACGAGAATTCATAAATAACCATACTTTTCTGTGTGGTAGGTATCGCATCTTTGTGTGTTGCAGGCAACAACTTACGTGTGGAATAAACACAGTAGGGATTTACTGCAGAAAAACATTTAGTAATGGCCGTTTTCAATTGTTTTTCAGATTTTGTAGAAATGTTACCAATACATGGTAGTTTTAGGTAAACAGGACACTTGTTAGACCAAATTTTGAATCATTTGAAAAGCTCGCAATTTTCCTTGAAGTAATTTGATTAATGACGTTTTTTGGATACCCATTTTCTAGT
>NW_013835316.1:0-412 GCF_000517525.1 Limulus polyphemus
TTTATAACCACCATACTCATCTTTGGCCTTACTTGGTACAACTACTCCATGAACACCTAGGTGTAACTCTAGTTACCTAATTTATAACCACCATACTCATCGTTAGCCTTACTTGGTACAACAACTCCACGAACACCTAGGTGTAACTCTAGTTACTGAATTTATAACCAACATACTCATCGTTAGCCTTACTTGGAACAACTACTCCATGAACACCTAGATATAACTCTAGTTACTGAATGTGTAACCCCATACTCATCTTTAGCGTTATTTGGTACAACAACTCCACGAACTCCTAGGTGTAACTCTAGTTACCTAATTTATAACCACCATACTCATCGTTAGCCTTACTTGGTACAACAACTCCACGAACACCTAGGTGTAACTCTAGTTACTGAATTTATAACATTCC
>NW_013835317.1:0-407 GCF_000517525.1 Limulus polyphemus
TTAGTTAGCCGTTATGTACTTCCATATAATCAATTGATTGGTTAAATATGGTTGACTGTTATATAATTATGTATCTATCTGTAACATCAATTAGTTAGCCGCCATGTACTTCCATATAATCAATTGATTGGTAAAAGATGGTTCACTGTTATATAATTATGTATCTATCTGAAACATCAGTAAGTTTGCCGTCATGTATTTTCATAAATTCAATTGATTGGTTAAAGATGGTTGACTGTTATATAATTATATATCTATCGGTGTTATCAGTTAGTTTGTCGTCGTATACATTTATATAATCAATTGATTAGTTAAAGATGGTTGACTGTTGTATACTTATGTATCTATCTGTAACATCAGTTAGTTAGTTCTAATGTACTTCCATATAATGAAATGATTGGTAAAAG
>NW_013835318.1:0-412 GCF_000517525.1 Limulus polyphemus
ACACAGTATCGTTAAATCTTGTGTCTACTTATTGACAGTACACAATATCGTTAACTCTTGTGTCTTCTTATTGACAGTACACAGTATCGTTAAATCTTGCGTCTTCTTATTGACAGTACACAATATTGTTAAATCTTGTGTCTTCTTATTGAAAGTACACATTATCGTTGAATATTGTTTCTTCTTATTGACAGTACTAAGTATCGTTAAATCTTGTGTCTTTTTATAGATAGTACACAGTATTGCTAAATCGTGTGTCTTCTTATTGAGAGTACACATTATTTTTAAATCTTGTGTCTTCTTATTGATAGTACACAGTATAGTTTAATCTTGTGTCTTCTTATTGACAGTACACTTAGTATCGTTAAATCTTCTGTCTTCTTATTGACAGGACACATTATTGTTAAATCTT
>NW_013835319.1:0-412 GCF_000517525.1 Limulus polyphemus
CAATACACTTAATTTCCACAGTCACTTTAACTTAACACACGCTATAATTCACAATGATTTACGCACTTTAATTACGATCACTACTGTGCTTGACTCAATTGTCCGTCTCTATCTCTGCCTGTCTGCAATACAATTAATTATCTCACTTTATTTGCCTGCAAATATATGGCAAATGGTGGCACACGAAGCACGAGGAGAAGTCCGATGAAAGTCAGGACATTAGACGACCAAACTCCCGACGAAATAAGGTGGAAACTGTCCGTGGAGTAATGTGAATGAAAGCCTATAAACGTATCTAGTATATGCTCGAGGCTTCATGAACCTTTGAGAATATGAGTTACTAGCGTCACGTGACCCCCGCTGTCATAACACTGCCCCTTCCTTAGTATTGTTCATCCCGAACAATAGCCAC
>NW_013835320.1:0-539 GCF_000517525.1 Limulus polyphemus
AAGATTTAACAATACTGTGTACTGTCAATGAGAAGACACAAGATTTAACAATACTGTGTACTATCAATAACAAGCCATAAGATTTAACGATACTGTGTACTATCAATAACAGGCCACGAAATTTAACGAAAGTGTGTACTGTCAATAAGAAGACAAAATATTTAACAATACTGTGTACTGTCAATAAGAAGACACAAGATTTAACAATACTGTGTAATGTCAATAAGAAGACACAAGATATAACAATACTGTGTATTATCAAAAACAACACACAAGATTTAACAATACTGTGTAATGTCAAAAAGAAAACACAAGATTTAACGATACTGTGTACTATCAATAACAAGCCATAAGATTTAACGATATGTGTACTTTCAATAACAAGCCACAAGATATAACGAAACTGTGTACTGTCAATAAGAAAATAATATATTTAACAATAGTGTGTACTGTCAATAAGAAGTTAAATCTTGTGTCCTTGTTATTGATAGTACACAGTATCACCATAAGATTTATCGATACTGTGTACTATCAATAAC
>NW_013835321.1:0-412 GCF_000517525.1 Limulus polyphemus
AGTGTTAGGGATGACTGTATAGATGATATAAATGTCTGTATTGATGTTAAATAAGTCCATATTAGTGTTAGGGATGACTGTATAGATGATATAAATGTCTGTATTGATGTTAAATATGTCCATATTAGTGTTAGAGATGACTAGATGATATAAATGTCTGTATTGATGTTAAATATGTCCATATTAGTATTAGAGATGACTATAGATGATATAAATGTCTGTATTGATGTTAAATATGTCCATATTAGCGTTAGAGATGACTATAGATGATATAAATGTCTTTATTGATGTTAAATAAGTCCATATTAGTATTAGAGATGACTATAGATGATATAAATGTCTGTATTGATGTTAAATATGTCCATATTAGTGTTATAGATGACTATAGATGATATAAATGTCTGTGTTGATG
>NW_013835322.1:0-412 GCF_000517525.1 Limulus polyphemus
TCAATTAATATATGATAAACTGCTTAAAATGATATCGTTGTTTTATAAATACATATAGATCACTGTTTAAAGTGAAATTTTTGTTGCATAGCATTGTTGCATAAATATATATCTCACTGCTTAAGTGACAGTATTATTGTATAAATGTATGGATCATAAGTTTAAAGTGTCAGAGTTGTCGTGCAAATATATGGATTAACTGTTTAAAATGTCATCCTTGTATAAATATATCGATCAACTGCTTAAAGTGACAGAGTAGTCGTATGACTATATAGACCAACTGCTTAAAGTGACAGAGTAGTCGTATGAATATAGAGATCACCTGCTTAAAGTAACAGGGTTGGTATATAAACATACAGATCAAATGCTTAAAGTGGCAGGGTTGGTTTATAAACATACAGATCAAATGCTT
>NW_013835323.1:0-730 GCF_000517525.1 Limulus polyphemus
TAAAAGAAATACCAGCCACTCTCTATCTATAGTAAAAGACCTATCAGCCACAATCCATCTATAATAAAACACCTACCAATCACTATTCATCTATAATAAAAGACCTACCAGCCACTATCCATCTGTAATAAAAGACCTACCAGCCACAATCCATCTATATTAAAAGACCTCCGAGCGACTATACATCTGTAATAAAAGACCTACCAGCCATAATCCATCTATAATAAAAGACCTACCAGCTACAATCCATCTGTAATAAGAGACCTACCAGCGACAATCCATCTGTAATAAAAGACCTACCAGCCACTATCCATTAATAATAAAACACCTACCAGTCACTATCCATCTATAATAAAAGACCTACCAGCCACTATCCATCTCTAATAAAAGACCTACCAGCCACAATCCATCTAGGTCTTAATAATAGATGGATGTGACTGGCAGGTATTTATTATAGATGGATAGTGGCTGGTAGGTCTTTTATTATAGAATAATAGTGACTGGCAGGATCTTTTATTATACATGGATAGTGGCTGGTAGGTCTTTTATTATAGATGGATAGTGACTGGTAGGTCGTTAATAATAAATGGATAGTTCTTCGTAGGTCTTTAATGATATATGGATAGTTACTAATAGGTCTTTTATTCCACCAGCCACTATCCATCTGTAATAAAAGACCTACCAGCCACAATCCATCTGTAATAAAAGACCTATTCAGCCACTTTCCATG
>NW_013835324.1:0-637 GCF_000517525.1 Limulus polyphemus
GTCAGATAATCGATTGACACTTATAAATGTAGAGCTGTTACTGTATATATGTTTTGTTGACACAAATATACTGATCATGAAGTGTGTCAGGTAATCGTTTGACACCTATAAATGGAGAGCTATTACTGTATATATGGTTTGTCGGCACAAATATACTGATCATTAAATGTGTGGGATAATCGTTTGACAACTATAAATGAAGAGTTCTTATTGTATATATGGTTTGTCGACACAAATATACTGATCATGAAGTGTGTCAGATAATCGTTTGACAACTATAAATGGAGAGGTTTTACAGTATATATGGTTTTTCGGCACAAATATACTGATCTTGAAGTGTGTCAGGTAATCGTTTGATACGTATAAATGGAGAGTTGTTATTGTGTATATGGTTTGTCGAAACAAATTTACTGGTCATGAAGTCTTTCAGATAATCGTTTGACACCTTTAAATGGAGAGATGTTACTGTATATATGGTTTGTCGAAATAAATATACTGATCATGAAGTGTGTCAGGTAATCGTTTCGCACCTATAAAAGGAGGGTTGTTACTGTATATATGGTTTTTCGGCACAAATATGCTGATCATGAAGTGTGTCAGATAATCGTTTGACACCTATAAATGGAGAGTTCTTATT
>NW_013835325.1:0-412 GCF_000517525.1 Limulus polyphemus
CGAAAAACCAAAGGCTATAGCCCATGTTTTTTCCAAATTTTTTAAAAAATTGTTTTTCTTCATATTTCAATACAAAGATGCCCTTGATGTAAGACTTTCAAAATATATATCCTTTTATCAAAATTTCCACTAGTTATTTCACAATCTCTTATCAAAATTTCGGTTAGTGTCGATTTTACTGTTGTTGTAGTTTTTTGTCTTCAATTATATTATAAACAAAGAAGAGCTTTAAGAATAATATCATTCAAACAAAATTCCAACATATAAAAGGCCATGACGTCTTCTTATCAAATAAACTCCACCTTTTGGATTATTTTCACTCTGGGTTAGTGAAAGTTCAATTTTTTTAGCTTTTATAATGACATAATGCCTTTCATCAGTGCTATAATGTTTCAATTTTGAGTTTTCCGAC
>NW_013835326.1:0-412 GCF_000517525.1 Limulus polyphemus
CAGAATTTGTAACCAACATACTCATCTTTAAAATTATTTGGTACAACAACTCCACGAATACCTAGGTGTAACTCTAGTTACCGAATTTATAACCATCATACTCATCTTTTGCTTTACTTGGTATAACTACTCCACGAATACCTAGGTGTAACTCTAGTTACCTAATTTATAACCACCATACTCATCGTTAGCCATACTTGGTACAATAACTCCTCGAACACCTAGGTGTTTCTCTAGTTACCGAATTTATAACCACCATACTCATTTTTAGCCTTACTTGGTACAACTACTCCATGAACACCTAGGTGTAACTCTAGTTACAGAATTTATAACCACCATACTCATTTTTAGCCTTACTTGGTACAACTACTCAATGAACACCTAGGTATAACTATAGTTACAGAATTTATAA
>NW_013835327.1:0-412 GCF_000517525.1 Limulus polyphemus
ATATCTTATCGAGGGTTCACGATGAGCGAGTTAATTACGAGTTGATGCTGGTACGATTCACTTAACAGGGAGCTAGCTAGCCCTGTAGTCTTCACTGTTCATACGACAATTAGGGATTGTGTTTCCACCGATGATGTTAGGTAATGTTTTCGTAAAAATATTAATGTCCAATGTGAATCCACTGAAGTTAAATGATTTGTAATGTTCGAACTTTGTAAAGGTTCCTGGTCAAATATCTGAAGTTTTCCGATTGATGAACGTTATAATAATCAGTTATAGCTTCCGAAGTTTATAGCACACTGACTATAGCGAACTAATGATATATACTCTTTTTTTGGCGCGTCGTGTTGGTTATATTTATAAGCATGTGGAAGACTTTCTAGAAATTTCAGTTTTACGTAACAATACTGAA
>NW_013835328.1:0-618 GCF_000517525.1 Limulus polyphemus
GAGTATGTTTGGTGGGATGGGGATGCGAACCCGCGACCCGCAGATTGCGAATCGAGCGTCCTAACCACCTGGCCATGCCGGGCCTACGTAAAAGAACAGCTGAGAGAAGGATGTCCAGTTTATAAAACTTGGTGACCATTACCCCTACAATTCGATAGATTTAACGGGCCCTAGAAAAGCTATACGTAAAGTAGCAATGGTGTTAAAATTTGTTTGTTTGTTGTTAAGTGCAAAGCAACCCAATGAGAGCTCTCCACGAGTATCGAAACCCAGTTTTTAGCGTTATAAATCTTTAGACTAATGCTAAACCACTGGAAGGCTTCTAGTAGAAGAAAATAATCGCACATTACAAATAAATTATAGCATAAAAAGACTTTCTTTGCAAACATAACATATCACAAAACTATGAATTAAAGCAGCTTACGTGTTGAGGTATCTATATAAATATGATACTACAGTCTGTTGTCTGTCCGTGTAACTACTTCGCGGGGGTTGGATGGATTTTCACCAAAATTGGTATGGAGGTTCAATTAGGTCCGTGCGGTGGTACATAAAACTTTTTAGTTTTGTATTTTGCGTTTTGCGATTTTTATGGGCGTTTTTTACCACTATTTCGCC
>NW_013835329.1:0-412 GCF_000517525.1 Limulus polyphemus
TGCAAAAGCTAGCCGTCCCTAACTTAGCAGTGTAAGACTAGAGCGAAGGCAGCTAGTCATCACTACCCACCGCCAACTCTTGGGCTACTATTTTACCAACGAATAGTGGGATTGACCGTCACATTATGACGCCCCCACGGCTGAAAGGGCGAGCATGTTTGGTGGGACGGGGATTCGAACCCGCGACCCTCAATTTGTGAGTCGAGCGCCCTAACCACCTGACCATGCTGGGCCTAGTTTTGATAGATTAGAATACATTATGATATCCCAGTAACAAGTTACTTGTTAGTTTTGATAGATCAGAACATATTATGATATTCCAGTAACAAGTTTCGTGTTAGTGTTTGATAGATCAGAATACATTATGATATCCCAGTAGTAAGTAACCCAAATAATTCAGCCATTATGTACT
>NW_013835330.1:0-411 GCF_000517525.1 Limulus polyphemus
AAATAATAATAATAACAACAATAAGTATATTGGTATAGTTGTGGAGGTTCATGTTATTTCAAAAGTAATACTAATAATGTTTAATAATAAGAATAATAAAGACGTTGATATAATTGCGGGTTTTACGCGATTTTAAAGTATTAATAGCATTTAATAATGATAACGTTGGTATGATTGTGGGGAACATTTACATATGTTTGTTTGTTGTTAAGCACAAAACTGCTCGATGGTTTATCTGTCCACCGCGATTATTGAAACCCAATTTTAAACGTTTTATGCCTTAGACTGACCTCTGAGCCACAGGTAGGCATAATATTTTATGATAATAATAAACAGTTTTCTTAATATTATTTTATATCATACAAATCGTGATCAGTTGGTAGCTGAGCGAGTAGTATACCATAAATCTGT
>NW_013835331.1:0-810 GCF_000517525.1 Limulus polyphemus
AAAGGCTATATCCTTCGTTTTTAGCTAAAATTTTGAAAAAAAGTTTATTTTCTTCATATTTCAATACAAAGATGCCCTTGATGAGTACTAATCAGGATGGACATCCTCTCATCGAAATTCCCTATATTTATTCCATAATCTTATATCAAAATAGGCGAGCTTCGATTTATGTTTTTTCCTTCACGTTTTATAAACAAAATAAGGTCTTTAAATATAAGAATATTCAACCCAAATCACCTCATCTAACAGATCATGACGTCTTATTACAAAATAAATCCCGCCTTCTGGATTATGTTTACTCTAAATGAACAAAGGTTCCATTTTATTTAGCTTTTGTCGCGAGATAATACTTTTTCGTTAATGATATAATGTCTCTGTTTTGAATTTTCTACCGAAATATACACTAGCCGTAATTCTTCTATTGTTATAATGTCTCAATTTCGAATTTTCTGCCGAAATAAACACTAGCCGTAATTCTTCTATTAAATGCCGTTCAAGAAAGCACTGTTTTTCAAGTTTCAAGAAATTGACATTTTCGCCGAAAATACCAAGGCTATAGCTTTCATGTTTTGAAGAAAGGATGTCCATTCTGATTAGTACACATCAAGGGCATCTTTGTATTGAAATATGAAGAAAAATAATTTTTTTCAAAATTTTAGCAAAACATGAAGGCTATAGCCTTTGTATTTTCGGCGAAAATATAAATATTGGGAATTTCGATTCAATAATCCTATATCAAATTATGGGGGGCTTCCGATTTTTCTTTTTTCCTTCAGGTATAATAAACAAAAGTAGGGCTTTAAATATAAG
>NW_013835332.1:0-412 GCF_000517525.1 Limulus polyphemus
CTCGTGTCTTCTTGTTGATAGTACACAGTAATGTTAAATTTGTGTCTTCTTATTGAAGGCACACAGTAATGTTAATTCTTGTGTCTTCTTATTGACAGTACACAGTATTGTTAAATTTTTATGTCTTCTTTTTGACAGTACACACTATAGGTAAATCTCGTGACTTCTTATTGATAGTACACAGTATCGTAAAATTTCGTGTTTTCTTATTGATAAAACACACTATCGTTAAATCTCGTGTCTTCTTATTGATAAAACACACATTCGTTAAATCTCGTGTCTTCTTATTGATAAAACACACTATCGTTAAATCTCGTGTCTTCTTTTTGATAAAACACACTATCGTTAAATCTCGTGTCTTCTAATTGACAGTACACAGTATTGTTAAATCTTGCGTCTTCTTATTGACAGT
>NW_013835333.1:0-412 GCF_000517525.1 Limulus polyphemus
ATTGTAACAAATAACGCTACAGATGAGTATGGGAGTTTTTAATTCGGTAACTAGAGTTACACCTATGTGTTCATGGAGTAGTTGTACCAAGTAAAGCTAAAGATGAGTATGGTGGTTATAAATTCGATAACTATAGTTACACCTAGGTGTTCATGTAGTAGTTGTGCCAAGTAAAGCTAAAGATGATTATGGTGGTTATAAATTCGGTAAATAGAGTTACACTTAGGTATTCGTGGAGTTGTTGTACCAAATTACGCTACAGATGAGTATGGTGGTTATAAATTGGGTAACTAGAGCTATACCTATGTGTTCATGGGGTAGTTGTACTAAGTAAGGCTAAAGATGAATATGGTGGTTATAAATTCGGTAACTAGAGTTACACCTAGGTGTTCGTGGAGTTGTTGTACTAAAA
>NW_013835334.1:0-441 GCF_000517525.1 Limulus polyphemus
CTTTTGTAGGATTAGGAAGTTTTTTAGCATCTGGTGCTGGCCTTTGGCGTCTGGTTTCTACGTTGAACCTGAGCATTTTCTTGTTTTCACAGCAACGAAAATAATTATTAATTTTACGTGGAACCTGTCTACAGTACATCAACATTATTCATTTCTTCCTTCTCCCTCCTACAACATAAACACATTGATAGCAGTATTAAATATTAAGATAGTTTTCTTCATTTGGAGTTTTGCTGTGTTTTTCACAAAAACATTTTAGCGTATCTAACATGTTCTGTACTGAAAAATATATTCTATCCAAGTATGAAATAAAAACAAACAATAGCATGCAAACACATGTAAATTACGAGTTATAGCTGAAAACGAAATAACAATTAGTCAAATGGTAAACTAGAAAAACAACATAGTATATAAATTTGATAACTGGAAACTGTGTAAACT
>NW_013835335.1:0-412 GCF_000517525.1 Limulus polyphemus
CTATTTTACTAGAAAATGGGTATCCAGAAAACGTCATCAATCAAATTACTTCAAGAAAAATTGCGAGCTTCTCAACTGCCCCCAAATTTAGTCCCAACAAATGTCCTATTTACCTAAAACTACCATGGATTGGTAACATTTCAACAAAATTTTAAAAACAATGGAAAACGACCATTACCAAATGTTTTTCTACTGTGCTTATTCCACACCCAAGCTATTGCCTGCAACACACAAAGATGCGATACCTAACACACAGAAAAGTATGGTTATTTATGAATTATCATGCCACTGCGAATGTCCGTACATAGGTCGCACTTCACAAAGATTCCAGGATAGAATTAAACAACATGTACCCACATCTATAAGAAATAAGAGCGTAAAATAAAAGAATTTACCAAACAAAAGTTCTACC
>NW_013835336.1:0-472 GCF_000517525.1 Limulus polyphemus
TTACAAATTAACCACGGTTAAAAAGTAACTGTACAGCTATTCTAAGTGGGTCAGCATGAAGAAATTACACGATACACACTTACAAATTAACCACGGTTAAAAAGTAACTGTATAGCTATTCTAAGCAGGTCAGCATGAAGAAATTACACGATACACACTTACAGATTAACCACGGTTAAAAAGTAACTGTACAGCTATTCTAAGTGGGTCAGCATGAAGAAATTACACAATAAACACTTACAGATTAACCACGGTTAAAAAGTAACTGTACATCTATTCTAAGTGGGTCAGCATGAAGAAATTACACATACACACTTACAGATTAACCAGGTTAAAAAGTAACTGTACAGCTATTTTAAGTGGGCCAGCATGAAGAAATTACACGATACACACTTACAGATTAACCACGGTTAAAAAGTAACTGTACAGCTATTCTAAGTGGGTCAGCATGAAGAAATTACACAATACACAC
>NW_013835337.1:0-412 GCF_000517525.1 Limulus polyphemus
GAATCATTTCCAAATTTTGTATGAACGTTCGTTGCATACTTGCGTATTTGCATGCAAAATTCTAGCCTTCTATTATCATTTTTGCGACTTCTGTGGTCGTTTTATGTTACTCTTTTATTCGCTTTTCTGAAAGCGTATGTGAACTGCAGTTAAGCTTTTGGTTACTGATTGTTTTTCGATTTCTTGTTACAAGAGGGTCCTAAATTGATGATTCTTTACAAATTTTTTATGTAGGTACACTTTAACGTTGCGTAGATATATGCAGAGTTTTACCTTCCTACTGTTTGTTTTAAAGGAGTTATGGAACGTTTTGCGTTTTGTACCAGTACTTCGTTCCATTTGGACGGATCTTCTCGAAATTTCTTCAAGAACGTTCGTTGCATACTTTCGTATTTACATGCAAAATTCTAGC
>NW_013835338.1:0-412 GCF_000517525.1 Limulus polyphemus
AATCTATGAGATTATTATGTAGGTTGTATTATAATGTGATCGAGTGTGACGTCACACCTTACAAAATTTACTTACCAATCTATGAGTTTATTCTGTAGATTGTATTATAATGTGATCGTGTAAGAAGCCACACTTTACATACTGTACTTACCAATCTATGAGTTTATTCTGTACGTTGTATTATAAAGTGATCGTGTATGAAGCCACACCTTACACACTGTACTTACCAAACTATGAGTTTATTCTGTACGTTGTATTATAATGTGATCGTTTGTGAAGCCACACCTTACAGACTGTACTTACCAATCTACGAGTTTATTCTGTAGGTTGTATTATAATGTGATCGTATGTGAAACCACACCATACAGACTGTACTTACCAATCTATGAGTTTATTCTATAGGTTGTATTAT
>NW_013835339.1:0-413 GCF_000517525.1 Limulus polyphemus
CCTGATGATGTACTTTACATTTTTTTTTTGTTAAACTGTAACCTCGTACTAGTGGAACATTTTATGGATAAAAAAGTGGCTTCTAGTACCGAGCTACCGGACTCATATTTTTGATAAACTCATCGACTTTAACTTATCACTGCAAAGTTGAAATAGCAATGTTGTGCAACTAAGTGGCAAAGTTTTTGTATTTTGCAAAAAAAACCTGTGACGTGGGAAAACCAATTTAAGAATGAAAAGTGTGACGTGTTTCTTGCCTCAGTGGATTCTTGGAAGAAAATGAGTTAAATCATGTTCTTCTGTTGTTTCATCTCCACGAATCAACTTGAAGACTTGATTCTTGTATTATTTTTATACGAGGTATGAAAACCCATAAGAGTTACCGAAGTAAAAATTTGCTTATTTAAAACTTG
>NW_013835340.1:0-425 GCF_000517525.1 Limulus polyphemus
AACACTAAATCTAACAATAATCAATACCTGTAGAATGAATGTAAAACGGTGAGTCTCAGTCATTGGTGGTATTATCACACTAAATCTAACAATAATCAATACCTGTAGAATGAATGTAAAACGGTGAGTCTCAGTCATTGGTGGTATTATCACACTAAATCTAACAATAATCAATACCTGTAGAATGAATGTAAAACGGTGAGTCTCAGTCATTGGTGGTATTATCACACTAAATCTAACAATAATCAATACCTGTAGAATGAATGTAAAACGGTGAGTCTCGGTCATTGGTGGTATTATCACACTAAATCTAACAATAATCAATACATGTAGCATAAATGTTAAACGTTGAGTCTCGGTCATTGGTGGTATTATCACACTAAATCTAACAATAATCAATACCTGTAGCATGAATGTTAAACGTT
>NW_013835341.1:0-412 GCF_000517525.1 Limulus polyphemus
AGTTTGTGTTTGTAAATTCTGTACATTTAATTAAAGTTATTGTTAATTGTTTATTGTTTAATGTAAGTGGCTATTGTTCGGGACGAGCAATACTAAGGAAGGGGAAGTGTTACGACAGCGGAAGTCACGTGACGCTCGTAACACGTCATGAACTTCTAGAAAAATCATGCCCCTTCGTGAAGCCTCGAGTGTTTTCTAGATGTACGGTATTCTTGTATATAAGACCGCCAAGAAGTGACGGCAACAATGTAATTGAACTGCAGACAGAGAGAGACTGACAATTGAGTCGAGCACGTGAGTCGTTCGTTGTGAATTATAGCGTTTGCTATAGCGTGACTGTGGAAATTAAGTGTATTGCAAAGTTGTATTCAGAAAGAATAAACCAGTTTTATTTAAGAAAAGACTTGTATCG
>NW_013835342.1:0-412 GCF_000517525.1 Limulus polyphemus
AATCAGTTGGTTGATATTGAATTATCACTCAACACGATCCATGATTAATCAGTAGGTTGATATTGAATTATCACTCAACACGATCCAAAATTAATCAGTTGGTTGATATTGAATTATCACTTAACACGATCCATAGTTAATCAGTAGGTTGATATTGAATTATCACTCAACACGATCCATAGTTAATCAGTAGGTTGATATTGAATGATCATTCAACACGATCCATAGTTAATCAGTAGAGTGATATTGAATTATCACTCAACACGATCCATAGTTAATCAGTAGGTTGATATTGAATTATCACTCGACACGATCCATAGTTAATCAGTAGAGTGATATTGAATTATCACTCAACACGATCCATAGTTAATCAGTAGAGTGATATTGAATGATCACTCAACACGATCCACGA
>NW_013835343.1:0-410 GCF_000517525.1 Limulus polyphemus
TTTCTTCCAGGAATAGATCGTATAAAACATATATAGAGTAACAGTGTGTCTAGTTTGTATCTGATGTTTCTCCCAGAAATACATAGAATAAAACATATATAGAGTAACAGTTTGTCTAGTTTGTATCTGATGGTTCTCCCAGGAATAGATCGTATAAAACATATATAGAGTAACAGTTTGTGTAGTTTGTATCTGATGTTTCTCCCAGGAATAGATCGTGTAAAACATATATAGAGTAACAGTGTGTCTAGTTTGTATCTGATGTTTCTCCCAGAAATACATAGAATAAAACATATATAGAGTAACAGTTTGTCTAGTTTGTATCTGATGTTTCTTCCAGGAATAGATCGTGTAAAACATATATAGAGTAACAGTGTGTCTAGTTTGTAGCTGATGTTTCTCCCAGGAAT
>NW_013835344.1:0-411 GCF_000517525.1 Limulus polyphemus
ACCATTAATCATCATCAAGAAGTCTGCGTTAGTGAAGAAGTTTTAAATCCATAAGAAAATATTTTTACCATTACTCATCATCAAAAAGTCTACGTTAGTATAGAAGTTTTAAATCAATGAACAATATTTTTACCATTACTCATCATCAAGAAGTTTGCGTTAGTATAGAAATTTTAAATACATAAAAAATATTTTTACCATTACTCATAATCAAGAATTCTGCTTTAGTATTGAAGATTTAAATACATCAGACAATATCTTTAACCTTACTAATCATCATGAAGTTTGTGTTTGTATAGAACTTTTAAATCCATAAAAAATATTTTTACCATTACTCATTATCAAGAAGTCTGCGTTAGTATAGAAGTTTTAAATCCAATAAAACCATATTTTTACCATTACTCATCATCA
>NW_013835345.1:0-412 GCF_000517525.1 Limulus polyphemus
CTGATACACACCACTAACGATAGCACAATACACTAATTAATATCTGATATACACCATTAACGATAGTACAATACACAAATTAATATCTGATACACACCACTTACGATAGCACAATACACAAAATTAATATCTGATGTACACCACTAACGATAGGACAATACACAGACTAATATCTGATATACACCACTATCGATAGTGCAATACACAAATTTATATCTGATGTACACCACTAACGATAGGACAATACACAGACTAATATCTGATATTCACCACTTACGATATCACAACACACAAATTAATATCTGATGTACACCACTAACGATAGTACAATACACACAAATTGATATGTGATATACACCACTAACGATAATGCAATGCACAAATTAATATCTGATGTACACCACTAACGATA
>NW_013835346.1:0-412 GCF_000517525.1 Limulus polyphemus
TGTGCTTGGCATTTTACACCTAGCTGCCATGGCATCTTCCCTGTGTTGAAGTTGCTGGCATCGAGCTTTCTTGTGCCCAGGTTTGTTACAGTACCAGCAAAGTCCCTCAAACTTCTCTGAAAGCTGCCCTTTTCTAGCCTTGAATCCTGATGACTGTACCAACCTTGGTACCTCTGTGCTGGACTTAATGTCGGATTCGAATTCAAGAGCTCTGGCCATTTTACCCTGCATAGTAGAGGGGGTGCACTTGCTTTACTTGTATCTTCAGTTGTGGACTGTCCAAGGCATCTATAAACTGATCCCTCAGCAACAGCTTCAGGACATTGGGTAGGCCTTGTGTGTCATACTTTCCAAATCCTGTGCCAGTTCTTGCAAGCCCTCCCTTTTAGCACGGACTCTAGTCCTAAACCTA
>NW_013835347.1:0-412 GCF_000517525.1 Limulus polyphemus
AAGGATTTGTGTCGCTAAAGTTTCGTCGGAACGAAGTTACGGAAAATCAATTAACAAACGGAGACGTAACAATACGTTAAAGAACGATTTATTGTCTGTTACACAAGGAGGATACATTGACCATCGACTTAATCAGCCCCAGACAATGGCAAGCCCCTTACAGAGCCCGCAGATAAACCCTAATGCAGACATATTCAGTCCCGTTAGAAGTCACATCCCAGATATGAATGTCAGTAATAGGAGAGATCCAGTGCGAAGGAATCCACAGGAATTCGATGGGAAGGCACCGTGGGAAGCATATAGAGCACAGTTTGAGTTACTGGCAGAGATGAACGGATGGACAGAGGAGCCGAAAGCTGTATATCTGGCAACAAGCTTGAAGGGACAACCACTGGAAATACTTGGACAGTTG
>NW_013835348.1:0-412 GCF_000517525.1 Limulus polyphemus
TTTGGCCACTGGTGGCGAAAAGATCAAACAAGTTATTGGTTTGGAGAATTTGGAATCTTAAAACTAGGTTATTTCCTTTTCCAAATATTCCAATTTCTGATGAGGTATTATTTGAATAATGTGTGCAGTTTTGGTACTATTACTATCAATAAGACTAGCCTGCTGGTTTATCAGTTCTTCTGAAAAATGAATAGGTTGTTAAATAATTCCTTACCCTAATTTTGATATGTTGTGATATAAATAAAACTGATGGAAAATTACACTTTACCAACTTCATCCAGCTCGTATTAGTTGTTGTCAAGCAATTTTCTAATACAATAGTGTCTCAGTCATTACTACATCTGTCACATCCTAGCTGACTCAAAGAGCCCTGATGTTAGTAGAAAGATCTCATTAGTACTGGATATATGGG
>NW_013835349.1:0-412 GCF_000517525.1 Limulus polyphemus
AATCATTAAGTCACGCCAAGCTCCAGGCATAAAGGACTGATCATCTAAAAACCAGATCTATAAGCTGTGATGGCTTCCACTCACTTCTCTTTAGACAAAATGCCGGAAATAAGTTTACTGTAATAAAATTACTTTGGTAAAACCTTGTACATACGCTATATGAAAATAACTGATACTATTATATATGGAAACAGACCAAGGAAAGTTTCTTTATTTAACTGGTCAGTCTATAAAATGGTGCCCCCAGTGTTTGTTTGTTTGTTTGTTTGTTTGTTTTTGAATTTCGCGCAAAGCTACACGAGGGCTATCTGCGCTAGCCGTCCCTAATTTAGCAGTGTAAGACTAGAGGGAAGGCAGCTAGTCATCACCACCCACCGCCATCTCTTGGGCTACTCTTTTTCCAACGAATAGT
>NW_013835350.1:0-436 GCF_000517525.1 Limulus polyphemus
AAAATAAGAGACTCTACTTAGTCCAGGAAAACAGGAGTTAATGAGGGAAATAAGAGACTCTACTTAGTCCAGGAAAACAGAAAATAATAAGGAAAATAAGAGACGTACTTAGTCAGGAAAACAGAAGGTAATGAAGAAAATAAGAGACTCTACTTAGTCCAGGAAAACAGGAGTTAATGAAGAAAATAAGAGACGTACTTAGTCAGGAAAACAGGAGTTAATGAGGAAAATAAGAGACGTACTTAGTCCAGGAAAACAGGAGTTAATGAGGAAAATAAGAGACGTACTTAGTCCAGGAAAACAGAAGGTAGATCCTTGTGTTGAAAAAGAGCTCCGAAATAAACTTTAGGTTTTCTGCGAATGTTTGTTGTTGTTATTATTAAACACATCTTCTAGCTAGTTAATGTTTGTTGTTGTTGTTGATATTATTAAACAC
>NW_013835351.1:0-412 GCF_000517525.1 Limulus polyphemus
GTTAAATCTTGTGTCTTTTTATTGATAGTACACAGTATTGTTAAATCTTGTGTCTTCTTATTGACAGTACACAGTATTGTTAAATCTTTTGTCTTCTTATTGAAAGTACACAGTATTGTTAAATCTTTTGTCTTCTTATTGACATTACACAGTATCGTTAAATCTCTTGTCTTCTTATTGACAGTACACAGTATTGTTAAATCTTGTGTCTTTTTATTGACATTACTCAGTATCTTTAAATATTGTGTCTTCTTATTGACAGTACACAGTATCGTTAAATCTTGTGTCTTTTTGTTGATAGTACACAGTATCGTTAAATCTTGTGTCTTTTTATTGATAGTACACAGTATTGTTAAATCTTGTGTCTTCTTATTGACAGTACACAGTATCGTCAAATCTTGTGTCTTCTTAT
>NW_013835352.1:0-676 GCF_000517525.1 Limulus polyphemus
TAGTGAAATAGTTGTTTAGCCTGAACTAGACAGATTAATAAAATAAATGTTCAGCATCAGTCACATGGACTAAATAACTACTGAACTAGCTGTTTAGCCTGAACTAGACAGATTAATAAAATAAATGTTCAGCATCAGTTACATGGACTAAATAACTAGTGAAATAGTTGTTTAGTCTGAACTAGACAGATTAATAAAATAGATGTTCAGCATCAATTACATGGACTAAATAACTAGTGAAATAGTTGTTTAGCCTGAACTAGACAGATTAATAAAATAAATGTTCAGCATCAGTTACATGGACTAAATAACTAGTGAAATAGCTGTTTAGCCTGAACTAGACAGATTAATAAAATAGATGTTCAGCATCAGTTACATGGACTAAATAACTAGTGAAATAGTTGTTTAGTCTGAACTAGACAGATTAATAAAATAGATGTTCAGCATCAGTTACATGGACTAAATAACTAGTGAAATAGCTACTTAGCCTGAACTAGACAGATTAATAAAATAGATGTTCAGCATCAGTTACGTGGACTAAATAACTAGTGAAATAGCTATTTAGTCTGAACTAGACAGATTAATAAAATAGATATTCAGCATCAGTTACATGGACTAAATAACTAGTGAAATAGCTACTTAGCCTGAACTAGACAGATTAATAAAATAGATGTTC
>NW_013835353.1:0-413 GCF_000517525.1 Limulus polyphemus
ACGTCCAACTTGACATGGAAGGGACTACTAAGAAATGGATATTCAGACGTCCACTTGGACATGTAAGGGACTACTAAGATATGGTTGTTCAGACGTTCAACTTGACATGGAAGGGACTACTAAGATATGGATGTTCAGACGTCCAACTTTACATGGAAGGGACTACTAAGATATGGTTGTTCAGACGTTCAACTTGACATAGAAGGGACTACCAAGATATTGATATTCAGACGTTCAACTTGACATGGAAGGGACTACTAAGATATGGTTGTTCAGGCGTTCAACTTGACATGGAAGGGACTACTAAGATATGGTTGTTCAGACGTCCAATTTGACATAGAAGGGACTACCAAGATATTGATATTCAGACGTTCAACTTTATATGGAAGGGACTACTAAGATATGGTTGTTCA
>NW_013835354.1:0-999 GCF_000517525.1 Limulus polyphemus
CATAAGATTTAATGATACTGTGTACTATCAATAACAAGCCACAAGATTTAACGATACTGTGTACTGTACAGTAAAAAGACACAAGATTTAACAATACTGAGTCCTGTCAATAAGAAGATACAGGATTTATCAATATTATTGACAAGACACAGTATTGTTAAATCTTGTGTCTTCTCATTGACAGTACACAGTATCGTTAAATCTTGTGTCTTCTTATTGACAGTACACAGAGATCCTGTATCTTCATTGACAGTATATAGTATCGTTAAATCTTGTGTCTTCTGATTGACAGTACACAGTATTGATAAATCCTGTATCTTCTTATTGACAAGACACAGTATTGTTAAATCTTGTGTCTTCTTATTGACAGTACACAGTATCGTTAAATCTTGTGTCTTCTTATTGACAGTACACAGAATTGATTTGATAAATTCTGTATGTTCTTATTGACAGGACACAGTATTGTTAAATCTTGTGTCTTCTTATTGACAGGACACAATATTGTTAAATCTTGTGGCTTGTTATTGATAGTACACAGTACTGATAAATCTTGTGGCTTGTTATTGATAGTACACAGTACTGATAAATACTGTGTACTGTCAATAAGAAGACACAAGATTTAACAATACTGTGTCATGTCAATAAGAAGATACAAGATTTAACGATACTGTGTACTGTCAATAAGAAGACACAAAATTTAAAATAACTGAGTCCTGTTAATAAGAAGATACAGGATTTATCAACACTGTGTACTGTCAATTAGAGGACACAAGATTTAACAATACTGTGTTCTGTCAATAAGAAGATACAGGATTTATCAACACTGTATACTGTCAATTGGAAGACAGAAGATTTAACAATACTGTGTCCTGTCAATAAGAAGATACAGGATTTATCAATACTGTGTACTGTCAATAAGAAGACACAAGATTTAACGATACTGTGTACTGTCAATGAGAAGACACAAAATTTAACAATACTATGTAATGTAAATAAGAA
>NW_013835355.1:0-728 GCF_000517525.1 Limulus polyphemus
GGTATCTGTTCAAACCCCTTAGTCAAAGCACTTTTTGGCCAACATAACGAAGTCCAATTCTTGCTTTCAAATGACTTCTTTTCGTGCATCACAGGATATAGAGGAGCCAGCTAATATCATAAGCATGTTCAAAAAATATTGTTTGTAGCTTTTTTAAAAGCAGAAAAATCATGTGCCAAAAACGAATGTCATCGACAGTTTATTAATAATAACTCTATTTTGTTAATATAAAGAACTAATAGAAAGTTTATCGAACGTGAATAAATTCGTCCAAAAATCTTGAAGAAATATTATCATGAGCATTACCATTCTTTAAACTTCTAATTTTTTTCGATATAAGTTTATGTGATAAATTTGTACAACCATACATGATGAAGAATATTGCTTAAACTTCATTAGTGAATAACCCCAACATCCTTTCCGTCAAATACCATAATAACATTTTCCTTACACTTAATGGATTGAAACAATTACTCATCTTTTACATTTCCCACCAAAATCAGTTGTAATGGTTTCCGCTCCTCTCGGTGTAGTCTAATCCTCAAAAATAATGCCGTCAATCATCCCTACCGGGGGTCGAACCCGGGACCTTTGGATTAGAAGTCCAACGCGCTATCCACTGCGCTACAGGGACTTATAATAAATTATCAGGACTTTGTTAATATTCCCTAATTCTATAAAAGCATTGGATTTGTGAGCCACTTGCTGCTATTTTTAACTAATTCTTC
>NW_013835356.1:0-441 GCF_000517525.1 Limulus polyphemus
TGCTTAACTTCAAACAAACATAAAACCTGATAGAAATTGGTTGGGTTTATTTTGAATTTCGCGCAAAGCTACACGAGGACTATCTGCACTAGTCGTCCTTAATTTAGCAGTGAAAGACTAGAGGGAAGGTAGCTAGTCATCACCACCCATTGCCAACTCTTGGGGTACTCTTTTGCTAACGAATTTTGGGATTCACCGTCACTTTATAACGAACCCACGACTGAAAGGGAGAGCGTGTTTGGTGAAAATGGGATTCGAACCCGCAGATTGACGGTTATTAGGTTGATAGTGTGTGTATTCTGAAATCATTTTAGCATAAAAGTATAACCTGTATATAGTCTGTGATTTATATTTGTAATATAAGAAACCAGTTCTTATCTATGTGGTTCTTCACTAGCTTGCCTCATTAAAGAGATACGCACGCGCCTGCACGCACGCAAG
>NW_013835357.1:0-413 GCF_000517525.1 Limulus polyphemus
CCGGTACGTACATTATACAAGTACCAATAAATCCTTTCTTGGTTCAAAATGTGTTCCACACTTTAACCGGTACGTACATTATACAAGTGACAAAAAATCCTTTGTTGGTTCAAAATGTGTTCCACACTTTAACCGGTACGTACATTATACAAGTGACAAAAAATCCTTTGTTGGTTCAAAATGTGTTCCACACTTTAACCGGTACGTACATTATACAAGTACCAATAAATCCTTTCTTGGTTCAAAATGTGTTCCACACTTTAACCGGTACGTACATTATACAAGTGACAATAAATCCTTTGTTGGTTCAAAATGTGTTCCACACTTTAACCCGTACGTACATTATACAAGTGACAATAAATCCTTTGTTGGTTCAAAATGTGTTCCACACTTTAACCCGTACGTACATTATA
>NW_013835358.1:0-504 GCF_000517525.1 Limulus polyphemus
AATTGCTGTCATATTAAACTTATATTAAAGTTTTTCTTCATTACCCATTTAAGCCGTCTCCAGCCATTATTAATGGATACAATGACATTATATTTCATTTTCTATTTGGTGCATTGATGCACTAGTAAAGTAAAGTTTGAGTTTATATGATGTAACACCTATTTAAATTTGATAAAACAAAACTTGCCATATTTTCTTTTTTAGGATCACATTAGAAATTGTATTTTTCAAGTATCTGCAAGACTAACGTAACAATAGTATAATTTGATAATGCCTGTGAGACAGCTAAAACAGAATTGAATATTTTGTATGATCTTTGGAAAGAGTCATATCGGCTTGAATAAATCAAGACAGTCAGGTCTCAAGAGTTACAGAAGTTAGAGATTTCAGGCTGTTACAAAAAATAATTTATTATTAACGTAGCTCAAATAACTTCATTGTAAAGAAAGAAGGCAAGCCGTTATTTTACTTTCTTACTTCATGTGTTCTTGTCAGCCAACCATA
>NW_013835359.1:0-278 GCF_000517525.1 Limulus polyphemus
TTCCTTAAGGACATAGCGATCGTATTTAAAGTTTTTCTACGAAATACACACTGACTGGTATGGTATGGTCAATGTTGACTTAAAATACGCACACAATAAAATCAATTTTTTGAAATAGAGACAAAGTTTCGTACCAAGGCTATAGTCTTTGAAATTTTCCAAAATTGACCAAAAATTAGATTTTCCTGATATTGCAGTGGAAGGAAGTACTTGTTGTTCGTACTTTATGTTTTCTTAAAATAAGGGTTTTCAAATAAAATTATTAAATTAAGATAACC
>NW_013835360.1:0-412 GCF_000517525.1 Limulus polyphemus
GTCTGAAAAACAATAAAAACATTTCTTTTATTAGTATGATTTATGTATCTAATTACATCCGAAAAACAACAAAAAACTTTCTTTTATTGATATAATCTATGTATCTACTTACGTCTGAAAAACAACGAAAACCTTTCTTTCATTGATATAATCTATGTATCTACTTACGTCTGAAAAACAATAAAAACATTTCTTTTATTAGTATGATTTATGTATCTAATTACATCCGAAAAACAACAAAAAACTTTCTTTTATTGATATAATCTATGTATCTACTTACGTCTGAAAACAACGAAAACCTTTCTTTTATTATTATGATTTATGTATCTAATTACATCCGAAAAACAACAAAAACCTTTCTTTCATTGATATAATCTATGTATCTACTTACGTCTGAAAAACAACGAAAACA
>NW_013835361.1:0-410 GCF_000517525.1 Limulus polyphemus
TTTCAAAGAAATGATATTCAAGTACCGAAAAGCTTTCTTACTATCATATCTACAGTAACGTTCAAATGCGCACGCGCTCTCGATCGGTTGAACGAGAGTGACCACCAAAAAGGGTGAGATAGTTTACGGACAACGTACAAAGTTCACGCTGCTGACCCCACGGTTTATTCGGCACAATATACACAAAAGTACGACTGCAATGAAACATAAACATAAATTTGAAATAAAAATATATTTATGAAACAAAATTAAAATGTTTTTATGTACATATATAAACATGAAATCCTAGTTAAAAATAAAAATACTCATTTATTGTTTAGGTTTATTTATAAATATTATTCACGGGTCTGTATATTACTTGAAACCATAAGAAGTACACGTGTTTATTAAAAAATTAAAATAGATAAAAT
>NW_013835362.1:0-412 GCF_000517525.1 Limulus polyphemus
GTTGGTAGAAAGTGAAAAACAGATTCTACATCTGACAACAAAATACAATAGTATAAATTTAAACACAGTTTCCACAACTGACAACAAAATACACTAGTATAAAGTGAAACACAGGTTCTACATCTGACATCAAAGGATGTTGGTAAAGTGAAACACAGGTTCTACAAATGACAACAAAGAAAGTTGGTAAAAAGTAGAATACAGGTTGCACAACTGACAACAAAAGACATTAGTATAAAGTAAAACACAGGTTCTACAACTGACAACAAAAGACATTAGTATAAAGTAAAACACAGGTTCCACAACTGAAAATAAAAGACATTAGTATAAAGTAAAACTCAGGATCTACATTTGACAACAAATGATGTTGGTATTAAGAAAAACACAGGTTCTACATCTTACAACAAAGAAT
>NW_013835363.1:0-412 GCF_000517525.1 Limulus polyphemus
ACAACTGCATTTGAGAATTGCAGCGAACGAACCATGTAAGGGTCCCATGACTTGGCAGTCTCTTGCAAATCCTTTGCTTTTGACATGAGTTCAGCCAACCGTTCTAGAGTTAGACCCTCGTCCTCATTTTCTTCCTCTTGTGATGGTTCTTCCTGGCCCTCTGTTTCTTCTTCACTGGCAGATTTCGTCAACTCTGCCAAATCTTCGTCCATTAGAGGCTGAGAGTGGGTGTTAATCAGGTCATTGAACTCTTCATAAGTTATGTCATCAAAGTCTTCGCCACCGATTAACTTTGCTAGTTTAACTGACTTGTTGACAGCATGTTGTTGAATTTCATCCGGTGAGAACCCTTTGTAATCATGAACACATTCTGGCCACAGATTTTTCCAACATGCATTAAGTGTTTCTTTTT
>NW_013835364.1:0-411 GCF_000517525.1 Limulus polyphemus
TAAACTCTGTTTATCGTCTGTAACTAGCTGTGGGTAAGTGATTGTAAACTATGTTTAGTGACTGTAATGAACTGTAGTGAGATTATTATGAACTATGTTTATCGTTTTATCTGTCTGTGAGGAGGTGATTATAAACTCCGTTTATCGTCTGTAACTAGCTGTGGGTAAGTGATTGTAAACTATGTTTACTGACTGTAACGAACTGTAGTGAGATTATTATGAACTATGTTTATCGTCTTTATCTGTCTGTGAGGAGGTGATTATAAACTCTGTTTATCGTCTGTAACTAGCTGTGCGTAAGTGATTCTGAACTATATTTATTGACTGTACAATAATCTCCCTACAGCTGGTTAAACTATGTTTATCGTCTGTAACCAGCCGTGGGGACATGGTCGTAAACTATGTTTACTG
>NW_013835365.1:0-412 GCF_000517525.1 Limulus polyphemus
AGGTGTTTATGGAGTAGTTGTACCAAGTTAGGCTACAGATGAGTATGGTGGTTATAAATACAGTAACTAGAGTTAACCTAGGTGTTCATGGAGTAGTTGTACCAAGTAAGGCTAAAGATGAGTATGGTGGTTATAAATTGTGTAACTAGAGTTACACCTACATGTTCGTGGAATTGTTGTACCAAATAACGCTAAAGATGAGTATGGGGTTATAAATTCGGTAACCAGAGTTAAACCTAAGTGTTCATGGCGTAGTTGTACCACGTAAGGCTAAAGATGAGTATGGTGGTCATAAATTCTGTAACTAGAGTTACACCTAGGTGTTCATGAAGTAGTTGTTCCAAGTAAGGCTAAAGATGAGTATGGTGGTTATAAATTCGGTAACTAGAGTTACAACTAGGTGTTCATGGAG
>NW_013835366.1:0-412 GCF_000517525.1 Limulus polyphemus
ACCTACACTGATTAAAATGTTGTTTTGTGGCTACATTAACAGGATTAGATTACCTACACTGATTAACACGTTGTCTTGTGGCTACATTAACAGGATTAGATTACCTATATCGATTAACATGTTGTCTTGTGGCTACATGAACAGGATTAGATTACCTACACTGATTAAAATGTTGTATTATGGCTACATTAACAGGATTAGATTACCTACACTGATTAAAATGTTGTCTAGTGGCTACATTAACAGGATTAGATTACCTACACTGATTAAAATGTTGTATTATGGCTACATTAACAGGATTAGATTACCTACACTGATTAAAATGTTGTCTTGTGGCTACATTAACAGGATTAACTTACCTACATTGATTAACATGTTGTCTTGTGGCTACATTAACAGGATTAGATTACCT
>NW_013835367.1:0-668 GCF_000517525.1 Limulus polyphemus
AATAGTAAAATACTACTAATAAACTAGCATGTTGTTTCTAATTAATAGTAAAGTATTACTAATAAGCTAGCATTTCGTTTCTAATCACCAGTAAAATATTACTAATGAGCTAGCATTTCGTTTCTAATCACCAGTAAAATATTACTAGCAAACTAGCATTTCGTTTCTAATTAATAGTAAAATATTACTAATAAGCTAGCATTTCGTTTCTAATCACCAGTAAAATATTACTAATAAGGTAGCATTTCGTTTCTAATTAATAGTACAATATTACTAATAAGCTAGCATTTCGTTTCTAATCAATAGTAAAATATTACTAATAAGCTAGCATTTCGTTTCTTATCAATAGTAAAATATTACTAATAAGCTAGCATTTCGTTTCTAATCAATAGTAAAATATTACTAATAAACTAGCATTTCGTTTCTTATCAATAGTAAAATATTACTAATAAGCTAGCATTACGTTTCTAATCAATAGTAAAATATTACTAATGAGCTAGCATTTCGTTTCTTATCAATAGTAAAATATTACTAATAAGCTAGCATTTCGTATCTAATTAATAGTAAAATATTACTAATAAGCTAGCATTTCGTATCTAATTAATAGTAAAATATTACTAATAAGCTAGCATTTCGTTTCTAATTAATAGTAAAATATTACTAATAAG
>NW_013835368.1:0-412 GCF_000517525.1 Limulus polyphemus
TATTAGTAAAAACGTTTTATAATATTCTTTAAGGCCTTGATAATTAAATCTTAGTATAAACATTTTTGAATATTCTTCAAGGTCTTGATAATTAAATCTTAATAAGAACGTTTTATAATATTCTTTAAGGTCTTGACAATTGAATCTTACTAAAAACGTTTTGGAATATTCTTTAAGGTCTTGATAATTAAATCTTATTAAAAACGTTTCATAATATTCTTTAAGGTCTTGATAATTAAATCTTAGTAAAAACGTTTTATAATATCCTTTAAGGCCTTGATAATTAAATCTTAGTATAAACGTTTTATAACATTCTTTAAGGTCTTGATAATTGAATCTTAGTAAAAACGTTTTGGAATAGTTTGTTTGTTTGTTTTTAATTATGCACAAAGCTACACAAGGGCTATCTGTG
>NW_013835369.1:0-425 GCF_000517525.1 Limulus polyphemus
GTATTGTTTTTAACTATATATATACATATGAAATGTATTGATCTAGTTAGTATACGTATTGTTTTTAACTATACATACATTTTTAAAAGCATATTGAATCTAATGAACGTGAAGCTTGTTAAAAAATGTCTCAACAATCCAGGCTGATGGGTTTTCTGCGATTTGTTTATTCTATTTTTTGGGGGGGGGGAGGGATTATATCATAATTGAACAATTTTCACATTAATGAAAGGGAATAATCTTGATAAAATAAAACTAACGGACTTTAACGAATGGAAAAGGAACAGTCGTTGAAACATGCAAAAAAAAAAGGTCATTGTTATACCCCAGACAAAGAGAAAACGTAGAGTCACGTGCACACTGTGAATCATGTGGAATAGTATCATAAAGTATTGTTAATTATGTAATTAGGGTTACTTTGGTAT
>NW_013835370.1:0-412 GCF_000517525.1 Limulus polyphemus
TGCCTACTGTTCGCTTGACTCAATTATCTATCTCTCCAATCTGTCTATATCTCTTCAATCTATCTGCCGATCGCGCTGGTTTTTCTCGCCAGGCTTATATATTGTTACGTCTCCGTTTGTTAATTTATTTTCCGTAACTTCGTTCCGACGAAACTTTAACGATACAAGTCTCTACTTAATAAAACTGGTTTATTATTTCCGAATATAACGTTACGAAACACTTAATTTCAATATTCGCGCTAAAACAAACACTATAACGAACGAACGTTAACTTCAACAATACCCTGTGACTGCAGTTCAATTACTCACTATCTACTCACACGCATTACATCCCCTTGTCACGTTTTCACCCATTTTTATATACCCGACTACCCTATATCTAGTAAATACTAGAGCATTCGCCAAGGTACAT
>NW_013835371.1:0-412 GCF_000517525.1 Limulus polyphemus
TAGTAAACCAAACATATCAATAGTCAGTGACATGATATATAGGAGTATACCATATCACATAGTAAACCAAACATATCAATGTAGTGACATGATATATAGGAGTATACCATATCACATAGTAAACCAGACATATCAATGTAATGACATTATATATAGGAGTATACCATATCACATAGTAAACCAGACATATCAGTGTGTAGTGACATGATATATAGGAGTATACCATATCACATAGTAAACCAAACATATCAGTGTAGTGACATGATATATAGGAGTATATCATATCACATAGTAAACCAGACATATCAATGTACTGACATGATATATAGGAGTATACCATATCACATAGTAAACCAGACATATCAATGTAATGACCTGATATATAGGAGTATATCATATCACATAGTAACCC
>NW_013835372.1:0-411 GCF_000517525.1 Limulus polyphemus
AAATCTGTGTCGTGTTTTAGCGACATTAGAATGTTATTCACTACAAACAATAAAACAATATTAGATAACTTACCTGAACAAATCTGTGTCGTGTTTTAGCGACATTAGAATGTTATTCATTACAAACAATAAAACAATATTAGATAACTTACCTGAACAAATCTGTGTTGTGTTTAGCGACATTAGAATGTTGATCACTACAAACAATAAAACAATATTAGATAACTTACCTGAACAAATCTGTGTTGTGTTTTAGCGACATTAGAATGATGATCACTACAAACAATAAAACAATATTAGATAACTTACCTGAACAAACTTGTGTTGTGTTTTAGCGAAATTAGAATGTTGTTCACTACAAACAATATTAGATAACTTACCTGAACAAATCTGTGTTGTGTTTTAGCGACA
>NW_013835373.1:0-412 GCF_000517525.1 Limulus polyphemus
ATTTCTTGCTATCAGAGGATTCTAAATTGATGGATCTTAACCTTTTTTGCTATGTATATTCACTAGTTCGTTCCACAGTATCATGCGAAGATTCAACTTCCTACGATGCGTTTTAAGGGAGTTATTGAAGGTTTTGCTTTTTGTACCAGTACTTAGTCCCATTTAGATGAATCTTTTTGAATTTTTTTAATAAGGTTCGCCGCAATTTTGCGCGTTTACTTACAAAAGTCTAAATTATTAGTTTTAGTTTTACGATTTTTGTGGTCGTTTTATGTTACTCTTTTTATGGCTTCTTGAAATCGTATGTGTACTGCACTGAAGCTTTTTGTTACCGATTGTTTCTCGATTTCTTGTTACCAGAGGGTCCTGAATTGATTGTTCTTAACCAAATTTCGTATGTAGGTACATTTTA
>NW_013835374.1:0-412 GCF_000517525.1 Limulus polyphemus
CATGCTCTGCTGTCCTGTAGGCCATCAACAGTGGAGGGAGTAAGACATCCCAGTCATCTTGACGGCTATTACAAAACTTTGCCAATTCCTGTCCCAGTGTCCAGTTGTACTTTTCTACCATCCCATCAGACTGTGGGTGAAGTGCGTTGTCCTGGTCTTTCGGATGCCAAACAACTTGCAGCATTCTTGGAACACAGCTGATTCAAAGTTACGGCCTTGATCTGAATGCAGTTCATATGGCATACCAAATCTGAAGAAGAAGTCACTAATAGCCGAAGCTACAGTTGTAGCTTCCTGATTTGGTATTGCATATGCCTCAGACCACTTGGTGAAATAATCCATCACCACACAAATGTACTTGTTTCCAGCACGAGTTTGGGGCAGAGTACCAGCAATGTCGACGGCTACTCTT
>NW_013835375.1:0-673 GCF_000517525.1 Limulus polyphemus
CAGGTTTCTACAAGTCTCTAGTACAGCCAGTATATCATATAAAAATGTTTCTCATAGTCACTCAACAGGTTTTTCTGATGTACTGGCTGTACTAGACTTGTACAAATATTTTTATATTAATGTCACACAACAGGTTTTTTGATGTACTGGCTTTACTAGAGACTTGTACAAACATTTTTATATTAATGTCACACAACAGGTTTCTGATGTACTGGCTGTACTAGAGACTTGTTTGTGTGACTTTAATATAAAAATGTTTGTCAGGTTTTCTGATATACTGGCTGTACTAGACTTGTACAAATATCTTTATATTAATGTCACACAACAGGTTATCTGATGTACTGGCTGTACTAGACTTGTACAAATATTTTTATATTAAAGTCCACATCACAGGTTTTTGATGTACTGGCTTTACTAGAGACTTTTATATATTGTTGTTAGAACTGGTCTTCCATATAATGATTTGTTAATGTGTTCTGTTTATACTGAAATACCATTCTCAGTGTTATAAGATTGAATGGTAAACTGTGGGAAGAGCACATACAAGTAAATGATATAAGATTGAATGGTAAACTGTGGGAAGAGCACATACAAGTAAATGATATAAGATTGAATAGTAAACTGTGGGAAGATCACGTACAAGTAAAGCATATAAGATTGAATGGTAAACTGT
>NW_013835376.1:0-412 GCF_000517525.1 Limulus polyphemus
TGGCTAGTAGGTCTTTCATTATATATGGATAGTGGCTGGTAGGTCTTTTATTATAGATGGATAGTTACTGGTAGGTGTTTTATTTTAGATGGATAGTGGCTGGTAGGTCTTTTATTATAGATGGATTGTGGCTGGTAGGTCTTTTATTACAGATGGATAGTGGCTGTAGGTCTTTTATTATAGATGGATAGTGACAGGTAGGTCTTTAATGATAGATGGATAGTGGCTGATAGGTCTTTTACTATAGATAGAGAATGGCTTGTAGGTCATTTATTACAGATGGATAGTGGCTTATAGGTCTTTTATTACAGATGGATTGTGGCTGGTAGGTCTTTTATTACAGATGGATAGTGGCTGGTAGGTCTTTTATTACAGATGGATTGTGGCTGGTAGGTCTTTTATTATAGATGGA
>NW_013835377.1:0-412 GCF_000517525.1 Limulus polyphemus
ATAATAATAGTTGCTGTAATAACTATCGGTCTGTAACCGAGAGCCTTATAACTATAGTTGCTGTAATAACTATCGGTCTGTAACCGAGAGCCTTATAATGATAGTTGCTGTAATAACTATCGGTCTGTAACCGAGAGCCTTATAACTATAGTTGCTGTAATAACTATCGGTCTGTAACCGAGAGCCTTATAACTATAGTTGCTGTAATAACTATCGGTCTATAACTGACAACCTTATAATGATAGTTGCTGTAATAACTATCGGTCTATAAGTGACAACCTTATAACTATAGTTGCTGTAATAACTATCGGTCTATAACTGACAACCTTATAATAATAGTTGCTGTAATAACTATCGGTCTATAACCGAGAACCTTATAACTATAGTTGCTGTAATAACTATCAGTCTATCA
>NW_013835378.1:0-412 GCF_000517525.1 Limulus polyphemus
GTTTTGTATGAAATATGTTCATTACAGTGATTCTTGCCCAATATAAACACAAAATCAGGAATTTGTTTAAATTTGTCACGAATCCAACTGTGTACTAGATGTATAAAGTACTAAATAAAGTGTATTTGATAATCTCTTTGTATAGTTGTACTTATTAGATAGGCTTGACTTCTGTTTGATGTTATTTTGTTAACATAAACAAACTATACAAATGCTATTGTTTGGATCAAATATATGTTTTTCAAAAAATTATAAACACTTAAATAATTTTTGTATTTCATCTGATATTTTAGCGTGATAAAATAAAATGACTGCTCTTGGTGCAAGCCAGCAACAATTGTTACTGTTACCAAAGTTTGGTCATAATTAGCTTTTCTTTATGAATTATTGTTCGTTATATTGATACGAAAAA
>NW_013835379.1:0-411 GCF_000517525.1 Limulus polyphemus
GGAAAGTCAGCAGCAACTGCAGGAAAGTAACCAACAGTGGCAACCAGAACAAGAAAGGAAACAGGAAGAAAGAATCCAACAGTTGCAGGAAAGTCAATAACAGTGGCAAGAAGTACAAATGGAAAACATCAGTAAATTTAAAAGCGAATTAGATACGTTAAAGGACAACTTTTTGTCTTTTACACAAGGAGGATACATTGACCATCAACTTAATCAGCCCCAGACAATGGCAAGCCCCTTACAGAGCCCGCAGCTAAACCCTAATGCAGACATATTCAGTCCCGTTAGAAGTCACATCCCAGATATGAATGTCAGTAATCGGAGTGATCCAGTGCGAAGGAAGCCACAGGAATTCGATGGGAAGGCACCGTGGGAAGCATATAGAGCACAGCTTGAGTTACTGGCAGAGAT
>NW_013835380.1:0-542 GCF_000517525.1 Limulus polyphemus
TTCTTATTGACAGTACACAGTTTCGTTAAATCTTGTGGCTTCTTATTGATAGTGAAAAGTATCGTTCAATCTTATGGCTTGTTATTGATAGTACACAGTATCGTTAAATCTTATGGCTTGTTATTGATAGTACACAGTATCGTTAAATCTTCTGTCTTGTTATTGATAGTACACAGTATCGTTAAAGCTTGTGACTTCTTATTGACAGTAAACAGTATTGTTAAATATTTTGTCTTCTTATTGACAGTACACAGTTTCGTTAAATATTTTGTCTTCTTATTGACAGTACACAGTTTCGTTAAATCTTGTGGCTTGTTATTGTTAGTACACAGTATCGTTAAATCTTATGGCTTGTTATTGATAGTACACTGTATCGTTAAATCTTGTGTCTTCTTATTGACAGTACACAGTACCATCCACAAGATTTAACTAAACTGTGTACTGTCAATAAGAAGACAAAATATTTAACAATTTAGTGACAGTACACAGTATCGTTAAATCTTGTGTCTTCTTATCGACAGTGAACAGTATTGTTAAATTCT
>NW_013835381.1:0-994 GCF_000517525.1 Limulus polyphemus
TTATATGATATACATGAAGCATTGATGTTAGCAGATTTCTAAAGATTATCTAGATATACATGAAACATTGATGGTAGCAGATGCTTAAGTTTATGTAGATATACATGAGATAGATAATCTTTAGAAATCTGCTTACATCAATGCTTCATGTATATCATATAACCTTAAGTATCTACTACCATCAATGACCATCAATGTTTCATGTATATCATATAATCTTCAGTATCTGCTACCATCAATTCTTCATGTATATCTATATAAACTTAAGTATTTGCTACAATCAATGTCTCATGTATATCTACATAAACTTAAGCATCTGCTACCATCAATGTTTCATGTATATCATATAATCTTAAGTATCTACTTCAATGTTTCATGTATATCTATAATCTTAAGTATCTGCTACCATGATATACATGAAACATTGATGTTAGCAGATTTCTAAAGATTATCTAGATATACATGAAACATTGATGTTAGCAGATTTCTAAAGATTATCTAGATATACATGAAACATTGATGGTAGCAGATGTGTATATCATATAAACTTAAGTATCTGCTACCTTAATGCTTCATGTATATCTACATAAACGTAAGCATCTGCTACCATTAATGCTTCATGTATATCTATATAAACTTAAGTATATGCTGCCATCACTCTTTCATGTATATATATATAAACATAAGTACCTGCTGCCACAATGTCTCATTTATATCTACATAAACTTAAGCATCTGCTACCGTCAATGTTTCATGTATATCTATATAAACTTAAGTTACTGCTACCATCAATGTTTCATGTATATCATATAAACTTAAGCATCTGCTACCATCAATGTTTCATGTATATCTAGATAAACTTTAGTATTTGCTAACATCAATGCTTCATGTATATCATATAAACTGAAGCATCTGCTACCATCATTGTCTCATGTATATCATATAAACTTAAGTATTTACTACCATCAATACTTCCTTGGTAGCAGATGCTTAC
>NW_013835382.1:0-411 GCF_000517525.1 Limulus polyphemus
CTGCAACACGTTTGTTAATCAAATCATATATTTACAATATATCTAGATGTGTTTGTTTAAGACCGACTGGATTAAATAGGACCCAATAGCTAGTATTGTTCTATGACCCACTGTTGACCTTAGTCTGCAGCCAATGTGTTAATTAACTCATATATTTACAACATATATACATGTATTTGTTTAAGACCGACTGGATTAAATAGGACCCAATAGCTAGTATCGTTCTTTGACCCACTGTTGACTTTAGTCTGCAACCAGTTTGTTAATTAACTCATATATTTACAATATATTTACATGTCTTTGTTTAAGACCGACTGGAATAAATAGGACCCAATAGCTAGTATCGTTCTCTGACCCACTGTTGACTTTAGTCTGCAGCCAGTTTGCTAATTAACTCATATATTTACAAAA
>NW_013835383.1:0-412 GCF_000517525.1 Limulus polyphemus
GCACAAGTAGCCAGATGTATTAAAAGGACAAGTGTGTGACTATGATGAACTAAAAAAGAACGAGTTAAGTGACTGTATAAGCCTTCACAGGAAACAAGGACAAAGAGCAGCAATAGTGGAAGGTTTCAGAATTAATGGCAGATACACTGTCAGAGTTGGCGGTTAAAGACTGTCGGTCAGGGTGGACCGACTTCTATTGCTTCAGGCCTCCATATCCCGAGGATTGCTTGAGTGACACCAATAAGAGACGCATATCGTGGTGTTCTGTGTACCTGCATGGCCTCTGTTGGATTGATGGAGATTATTCCATGCTGGATTTCCTCCGGATTCGTCAAGGGGTAAGGCAGGACTTTGTGAAGCTGTACACCAAGGGCAGAGAGAAGGTTCAAATGTTACAAAGACAGCTAGGCTT
>NW_013835384.1:0-230 GCF_000517525.1 Limulus polyphemus
CTAATTGACAGTACACAGTGTTGATAAATCCTGTATCTTCTTATTGACAGGACACAGTATTTTTAAATCTTGTGTCTTTTTTTGACAGTACACAGTATCGTTAAATCCTGTATCTTCTTATTGACAGTACACAGTATTGATAAATCCTGTATCTTCTTATTGACAGGACTCAGTATTGTTAAATCTTGTGTCTTGTTATTGATAGTACAAAGTATCATTAAATCTTATGA
>NW_013835385.1:0-454 GCF_000517525.1 Limulus polyphemus
AAAGGTAGGAGTTTATTTGCATTAATAAATATGTCTAGTAAAGTACTCCAGTTTACGTTAAAAAACATTAACAATAATCTTTACTTTCTTAAATACTGAAGCAGCAGTCTAGCATATTGTTATAATGATACTCTCTGTCGCGTACCAATATTATTTTTCTCATAGCAACAACTACTTAGAAACTTGTGAGATATTAGATGTTGGACTTGAAAGAAGCGTTTTACTAAAACTGAAATATGAATTCAAGAGTGTGCGAATATGTTTGCGCGTTCCTTATAATATTTTTGTTTCATTTTGTCATGACAGAAACAGATGTTAGCAGAACACTGTTATTAAAAACTACGTTATCAAAAGCAACAACATGCAATTCTGAGACTAACATCAATAATCCAAGTATTGCGATGACGACAAACTAATCGGGAGATGAACATGCCCAATTTCCATATCATAACCT
>NW_013835386.1:0-457 GCF_000517525.1 Limulus polyphemus
CAATAACACAGCTTATTGACAGTCAGTACACAGTATCGTAAATCTTGTGTCTTCTGTCAATAAGAAGACACAAGATATAACGATACTGTGTACTGTCAATAAGAAGACACAAGATTTAACGATACTGTGTACTGTCAATAAGAAGACACAAGATATAACGATACTGTGTACTGTCAATAAGAAGACACAAGATTTAACGATACTGTGTACTGTCAAAAAGAAGACACAAGATTTAACGATACTGTGTACTGTCAATAAGAAGACACAAGATTTAACGATATAAGTACTGTCAATAAGAAGACACAAGATTTAACAATACTGTGTACTGCAATAAGAAGACACACGATTAAGCAATACTGTGTATTATCAATAAAAAGACACAATATTTAACGATACTGTGCACTGTCAATAAGAAGACTCAAGATTTGATGATACTGTGTACTATCAATAAGAAGAC
>NW_013835387.1:0-411 GCF_000517525.1 Limulus polyphemus
GCGACGCGCTTAAAATAGTATCTATTATTAGTTCGCTATAGTTAGTGTGCTATAAACTTCGAAAGCTATAACTGTGATTTTTATAACGCTTATCAATCGGAAAACTTAAGATATTTGACGAGAAATATTTATAAATTTCGAGCGTTACAAATCGCTTAACTTCAGTGGATTCTCATCGGACATTAATATTTTTACGAAAACATATAAATTCATCGTTGAGAGCTCAGCGTGTGTGGCAAAGAACAAAGCTAGCTAGCTTCCCAGCGGATCGTCTCTACATCAACTCGTAATTAATTTGCTCATCGTAAACCCTCGATAAGATATCAAGGAGGTTCCAGACTAGAAAGAAAACTTTATATTGTTTGTAAGTTTGTGAAACTTTTGTTTATGAATAATTGTTTGTAACATCTG
>NW_013835388.1:0-409 GCF_000517525.1 Limulus polyphemus
AGGGGGGGGCGCTCTCGAAGCCTTTTTTCGCCACTTATTTCTGCAACGATATAGAACGATTAGCATTTGCTGGTATAGAAACAAGTTTCGAGAAAATATTTTAATTTAGAGAACTAAAGTTGTTCTACCATTGAATTGATTTTTTTAATATAAAAAATTGAGTAACAAACAAGTTTAGACAGTCCATTCGATAAGAGAATATAATTTAAAATAAGAAAAATTTAATAAATAAGATAAATATATTCTTAACAGCATTAGTAAATTAAATGATTTTAACGGTGTCCGAAAGATACTAACGGTTGCAAGGTTCTCGCTGTATCTTTCGATTCATTTAAACTTTGGATATTGTCTGTTTAATATCTGTAAATAGTTCTGTTCGTTCTTCTACGGTTGTAGGTGATATTGGGCA
>NW_013835389.1:0-411 GCF_000517525.1 Limulus polyphemus
TACTATGGTATGAACTGGTTGTGATCATACATAACCAAATGAAGAGAAATATTACCGTATAAACTGTTTGTGGTCATACAGGACCAAATGAGGACAACTATTATGGTATGAACTGTTCGTGATCAATCACAACCGAATGAAGACAAATACTACGGTATGAACTGTTCGTGAAATTTCACAACCAAATGAAGAGAAATACTATGGTATGAACTGGTTGTGATCAAACACAACCAAATGAAGAGAAATACTACTGTATGAAGTGTTTGTGATCAAACACAAACAATTGATGAGAAATAATATGGTATGACCTTTTCGTGATCAAACACAACCAAATGAAGAGAAATACTACTGTATGAACTGTTTGTGATCAAACACAAACAATTGATGAGAAATACTATGATATGAACTTTT
>NW_013835390.1:0-411 GCF_000517525.1 Limulus polyphemus
ATTATTCGATACGACCCAGAATTTATAATAAATTTAGAAAAAATTAGCTGTAAACAAGAAAGGACAACATTCACAAGCGAATGCATCTATTTTCCGCCATCCACTTTATTCAATAAGATTCTCAAAAGATTTCAAGAGAAAACAGTATTCAAGGCACAGATCTTATAGCTGTCTGCTTCAGTCTGTGGGAGATGCTGTAATGTAACTTTATGCAAAGTCTCATGTGGATTGGTCGAAACATAAAGAAATGACAGGTTGCAAATCCAAAATTTTCAATTTTTAATCCCTTTAGATAAAAAGAAAGAAATACCAAATCTGTCTGCTTAGTCTGTGGAGGTTATCACAAGGCATCTTTGTGCCAAGTCCCATTTGAATTGACGGAGATAGAAGGGAACTGCAGGTTAAAGTATG
>NW_013835391.1:0-411 GCF_000517525.1 Limulus polyphemus
GTTAAAGTACTAGAAAGTTTCCTTGGCTAGGTATCCAGGTGTTGTAGTGTTAAAGTACTAGAAAGTTTCCTTTGCTAGGTATCCAGGTGTTGTAGTGTTAAAGTACTAGAAAGTTTCCTTTGCTAGGTATCCAGGTGTTGTAGTGTTAAAGTACTAGAAAGTTTCCTTTGCTAGGTATCCAGGTGTTGTAGTGTTAAAGTACTAGAAAGTTTCCTTTGCTAGGTATCCAGGTGTTGTAGTGTTAAAGTACTAGAAAGTTTCCTTTGCTAGGTATCCAGGTGTTGTAGTGTTAAAGTACTAGAAAGTTTCCTTGGCTAGGTATCCAGGTGTTGTAGTGTTAAAGTACTAGAAAGTTTCCTTGGCTAGGTATCCAGGTGTTATAGTGTTTTTTAAATAGAATGAAAGGACTTG
>NW_013835392.1:0-411 GCF_000517525.1 Limulus polyphemus
CTCTGTTCACATGTTCATTTCATTTTTTTATGAAGTAATGATTTACTTGATTTATTCCTTTGCTACAATTGTTTTTTCTGTAGTAGTTTGTCGCGATAGCTTACCCCTTGTTTATTTATTTTTTCTCAATTTTGACTTCTTCATGGTTTAAGATGAATTCCGAAGTTTGTGTTTTACAACTTCTGATATTATTACTGCAACTTCAAGTGCCATTAATGACTTCATGTATCGACTGAGGATTTTCGGCTGTCATTCGTCGGGAGATTGATCATTATATGAGGCGTTCTTTTTCTTCTGACAATGTTCGAGTTCCTCTTGCATTGTCTGAATCTGTCCATGACGAGGAGGATTTTGACAGTTTTTCCCCTCCTTCTAACTATGTCATGCATTTCCTTCGAGATATACTAGGCT
>NW_013835393.1:0-409 GCF_000517525.1 Limulus polyphemus
TATTTTCACTTGATAGTAGTTTTTTGTAACAATGATTATTGAGGTTTTACACAGAAAAATGTTTTCTTTCTATTAGTAATCAACTATTTTCCCACCGATAGGCGGTTTTATATTTCTGAAATTAAAATACAAAAATGATTTTTCTCACTAAAACATCATTAATACCTGTCTCATACGACTAATTTCTTCTTTTTCCTTTCCGCGAATCTCCTAAATATTTTAAATATCTCTATATTTTTAGAACCGAAAAAAACGGCATTTATAATGGCTTTTGGATTTTTAATTATCTTTATTTACTTCTCAATCAAAGTGCACACACTATACATTTAAATTTCGTTCCAAAATCTCAAGTTTAACCAGCATGTTATAGGACCACATAGAGTTGGTAGAGTTTCGAGTCATCTCAGAC
>NW_013835394.1:0-411 GCF_000517525.1 Limulus polyphemus
TCTATCATTTCAGTGCAGGACCCAAAAATTAATTTTAGAGAAGCAGCTGCTGATCTTGATTCTTTGAAAGAGAAATTGATAGAATCACGTGAAAAGTCCTGTTAAGAAGCACTTAAAGTGGGCAACAAACAAAGTGAAACATGGAGATTGACCATTGAAAGAAGAAAAATACGTCGTAAACGAATGCCAGGTGAAAATGCAGCTGATGCTGGATTGGCTGCTGAACAGGAAATTTATCGCACCATGAAGGATGTTATTGATCGCTTGATTACAGAAATGACAGGAAGATTTTCTCGCTTACAAGATTTAGATTCACGGTTTGGATTTCTACTAGATGTGCAAAATAATGTTTCTGTGGATTTCGAAGACGGAAAATTGCAAGAAAAATGTTCTGACTTAGTAAAGAGCTAT
>NW_013835395.1:0-411 GCF_000517525.1 Limulus polyphemus
AGTACTGCCAATGGTTCTATAACATTTCCCTTTTTTGTATTATAATTAATAACTATCGGTACTACCAATGGTTCCTCAACGTTTCCTTTGTTTTGTATAATAATTAATAACTATCAGTACTGTCAATGATTCTTCAACACATCCTCTGTTTCATATTATAAGTAATAACTCTCAGTACTTACAATGATTATTCATTATTTCCTTTGTTTCGTATTATAATTAATAACTATCAGTACTGCCAATGATTCTTCATCATTTCCTTTGTTTTGTATTATAATTAATAACTATCAGTACTGCCAGTGGTTCTATAACATTTCATTTGTTTTCTATTATAATTAATAACTATTAGTACTGTCAATGATTCTTTAACACATCCTCTGTTTCATATTATAATTAATAACTATCAGTACT
>NW_013835396.1:0-411 GCF_000517525.1 Limulus polyphemus
GCCCGGTATGGCCAGGTGGTTAGGAAGCTCGACTCGAAATCTGCGGGTCGCGGGTTCGAATCCCCATCCCACCAAACATGCTCGCCATTTCAGCCGTGGGGACGTTATAATGTGACGGTCAATCCCACTATTCGTTGGTAAAAGAGTAGCCCCAGAGTTGGCGGTGGGTGGTGATGACTACCTGCCTTCTCTCTAGTCTTACACTGCTAAATTAGGGATGGCTAGCTCAGACAGCCCTCGTGTAGCTTTGCGCGAAATTCAAAACAAACCAAACAATCCTTCGCTTGTGTTGACGTTAAATTATTTTCTTTAGCCATTTTGTTGGCTATCTCAAATTAGTCGGGCAGGTTGACAAACATACTGGCATTCTGCCCAATTAAAATATTCCAAGCACCCTAACATCGGGGGGGG
>NW_013835397.1:0-411 GCF_000517525.1 Limulus polyphemus
AATCTTCAAGTCTCGCCATAAATTTTTTATTGGATTCAAGTCAGGACTTTGACTGAACATTCATTTTCTTCTTTCGAAACCAGTCCAGTGTGGCTTTGGCCTTGTGCTTCGGGTCATTGTCCTGTGGAAAGGTGAATTTTCCACTCAGTTTTAGATTCTTGGCTGACTCAAGCAGATTTTACTCTAGGACTCGCCCGAACTTTGCACCATCCATCTTCCCTTCAATCTTGACAAACTTCCCAGTCTCTGCTGATGAGAAGCATCTCCATAACATGATGCTGCCGCCTCCATGCTTAACAGTTGGGATGGCGTTGACTGGGTGAGGAGCTGTGTTGGGCATGCACCAGACGTAACGCTTTGAATTTAACCAAAAAAGCTCAATTTTTGTCTCGTCTGACCACACAACCTCCT
>NW_013835398.1:0-411 GCF_000517525.1 Limulus polyphemus
GTAGGATCAGTCTATATATTGATATTAACTTATATAAGTATAGAATCAGTCTATATATTGATATTAACTTATCTAAGTATAGAATCAGTCTTTATATTGATATTAACTTACATAAGTATAGAATCAGTCTATATATTGATATTAACTTATCTAAGTATAGAATCAGTCTTTATATTGATATTAACTTATCTAAGTATAGAATCAGTCTTTATATTGATATTAACTTATCTAAGTATAGAATCAGTCTATATATTGATATTAACTTATCTAAGTATAGAATCAGTCTATATATTGATATTAACTTATCTAAGTATAGAATCAGTCTTTATATTGATATTAACTTATCTAAGTATAGAATCAGTCTTTATATTGATATTAACTTATCTAAGTATAGAATCAGTCTTTATATTG
>NW_013835399.1:0-411 GCF_000517525.1 Limulus polyphemus
TCTAACCGGGAACTTCGTCATCAAATTTCCTGCAAACACAATGACATCATCCAGGTACACTAGATCCATCCTCCATTGTAGGCCTTCCAGTACTCTTTCCATCAGCCTCTCATATGTTGCCGGAGCATTGCTAAGCCCGAATAGAATCACAAAGTATTGCCAGAGACCTTGGTCATAACTAAATGCAGTCTTAGGTTTATCTGCTTCAGCCATTTTCACTTGATGGAAACCCAACTTTAAGTCTAGAGTTGAAAACCACCTGGCTCCACTTAGGGCATCAAGGGTGTCATCAATTCTCGGCAGCAGGTATGAGTCTTTTTCAGTTATACTGTTACGGGCCCTGAAGTCCAAACAGCAACGTTGGGTCCCATTCTTCTTGTAGACTAACCCGATGGGAACTGACCAGGAACT
>NW_013835400.1:0-411 GCF_000517525.1 Limulus polyphemus
TAGAATCATTGTTACATTTGTTTTCTAGATGTCAGCTTGTCTTCTCCTAGTTTTGAGATACTATATACACGGGATCCTAAAGTCACTGTTGGTAGAATCATTATTACATTTGTTTTCTAGGTGTCAACTTCTCAACTCCAAGTTTTGAGATACTATGTACACAGGATCCTAAAGTCACTGTTGTTAGAATCATTGTTACATTTGTTTGTCACTGCTGGTAGAATCATGTTACATTTTTAAATCGGAGATACCATGTACACAGGATCCTAAAGTCACTGTTGGTAGAATCATTGTTACATTTTTAAATCAGAGATACTATACACACAGGATCCTAAAGTCACTGTTGGTAGAATCATTGTTACATTTTTAAATCGGAGATACTATACACACAGGATCCTAAAGTCACTGTTG
>NW_013835401.1:0-411 GCF_000517525.1 Limulus polyphemus
CATATTACGCAGATTACGAAATTGATTTACTTTCGACCTAGTCGGTTTGAAAACTTTAATGGACTGCAACAACCTGTTAAGAATAATAATTCAAACCCACTACATCTACCATGCCTAAAGTTTCACTAAAACTACTTTTGACCTAGAAAAACTGGGTGTTCACACCAAATAAAGAAAAAGTTTGTCTTTTCACCCGCAAGATTAAACGCATCAGTTTAAATGGTTTGAAAAATATAATTCTCAGTTAAATAATTAAGTTCACATTTAAAGTTAACTTTTAACCTCCAAAACAGTTTTTTTTTGTATAGAAGATACGATCGCATTTGTCTTCATTCTTAAGCCTCACGAACAAACTGCATAGCTTGCCTGTATTTAACTGTCGCTAGTATTGCTAACGAAACGAGAAAGCCC
>NW_013835402.1:0-408 GCF_000517525.1 Limulus polyphemus
GTGTAAACAGTAATAATAGCGGTACGTACAATAAGTTAATGTTTTATAGTACTATTGATTTTATTCCATTTTATTAATGTGTAAACAGTAATAATAGCGGTACGTACAGTAAGTTAATGTTTTATAGTACTATTGATTTTATTCCATTTTATTAATGTCTGATGTACGGTACAGCAGCAATACGTACACTAAAATCATCGAACTGCGAAAATACCTTTAATATATTACTATAATGGTGTATATATATTTAGTGGAAGATTGTTTGTTTGTTTTGAATTTCGCCCAAAGCTACACAAGGGCTATCTGCGCTAGCCGTCTCTAATTTAGCAGTGTAAGACTAGAGGGAAGGCAGCTAGTCATCACCACCCACCGCCAACGAATAGTGGGATTGACCGTCACATTATAACG
>NW_013835403.1:0-411 GCF_000517525.1 Limulus polyphemus
AATTTTGTACAAATAATTGAATGTTATGCTACTACTTATAAAAATAAAATCAGAAATCCATTAAAAGATAAGTACTCTGTCATTTTTTCAATTCACAAATGCACACTTGCATTGCCTACTAAGAAAGTTAGTACCTGTAGTCATGGGGTTAAGATCAATAACAATATAGAGCAACAATTTACAATAATCCATTCTCACTATATCTCGTGAGCTAATTCGTTTGAGATCAAGGAAGGTTTTAGTGGTTAGAGGTTACATCTCATGTGACTATTATTATAATTTACATAATCTTTCAGAAGCTGGGAGAAGCTTGTGTTAGCTTCGTAATACATACTGTTGCATATCTGCTTGTTTGTTAATTTCCGGTATAAATTCTTTCCGAGAAACTTTAGCGATACAAGTCCTTTCTTG
>NW_013835404.1:0-411 GCF_000517525.1 Limulus polyphemus
CGCCAATTCTCCAAGATTGTAGAATATTCGTGAACGCAAGAATCGATAATACATCAACTTCAGTAACTGGTTAAATATAGTTCAGTATTGTTTTCGCACCTATAAAACACGCTAGTCAATGTGCCAACCCTTAATGTGCTAACCCTTATCAACGGGAAAATATATGACATTTGACCAGGAACAATTATAAATTTCGAACGTCAGTGGATTCTCATTAGAAGTTAGTTTCTTTCCGAAAATATTACTGGATTCTAATCGGACTTTAGTGGTTTTATGAAAATATTATCTTACTTCGACGGTCCAACAATTCAGTCCCTGACAAAGCTAGCTAGCTTCTTGGCAATGTACGTACATTGACTTCAAGTTAACTCGCTGGATATCAAGGAGACTCTGAACTAGGAAGATTTTAGG
>NW_013835405.1:0-412 GCF_000517525.1 Limulus polyphemus
AGTCTCACGTCAATACAGTATCTTTATTCTACTAAGTCCCTACATGCTACATTCTCACGTCAATACAGTATCTTTATTCTATTAAGTCCCTACATGCTACAGTCTCACGTCAATACAGTATCTTTATTCACTTAAATCCCTACATGCTACAGTCTCACGTCAATACAGTATCTTTATTCTATTAAGTCCCTACATGCTACAGTCTCACGTCAGTACAGTATCTTTATTCTATTAAGTCTCTACATGCTACAGTCTTACGTTAATACAGTATCTTTATTCTATTAAGTCCCTACATGCTACAGTCTCACGTCAATACAGTACCTTTATTCACTTAAATCCCTACATGCTACAGTCTCACGTCAATACAGTATTTTTATCTATTAAGTCCCTACATGCTACAGTCTCACGTCAA
>NW_013835406.1:0-410 GCF_000517525.1 Limulus polyphemus
CTCTTTGTTACATCCTTATGTAGCCTGTAAGATTGTTAACAACCTCCTGCATACTTTACTTTCTAGCCTTCAACATTGGTTATTACCTCTTTGTTACATCCTTATGTAGCCTGTAAGATTGTTAACAACCTCCTGTATACTTTACTTTCTAGCCTGCAACATTAGTTAAACTTCTTTCTCTCTCTTTTACGTGTTTTCTCAATTCCTTCAATCATCTTTATTTCCTTTTTATTCCCCCATTTTCCTATAGCTGTAGATACGTTAGCGACATTAAGTCACAAATAGAATGTGTCGCAAAATCATAGCTGGAGGTAGTTTAGTTTTATCGGGAAATTACCAAATGAAACTCTAATGCTTTGCTTCAGCACTTGAACAAATTATTTTCATTACACTACTTTAAAACACATCGG
>NW_013835407.1:0-412 GCF_000517525.1 Limulus polyphemus
AGTTTTACACATTGGTTAATGTGTCATCCATCTATCCTTTTACTAGTTTTCACTCTTTGGTTAATATGTCACCCCATCTGTTCTTGTACTAGTTTCACTCCTTCGTTAATGTATCACCCCATATGTTATTTTAATAATTTCACTCCTTGATTAATGTGATACCCCATTTTTTTCTTTTATTAGTTTTACTTCTTGGTTAATTAATGTGTCACACCATTTTTTGTACTAGTTTCACTTCTTGGTTAATGTGTCACCCCATCTACTCTTTTACTCCTTAGTTAATGTGACACCCTATTTTCTCTTGTACTAGTTTTACTCCTTGGTTAATGTAACACCCCATTTTTTCTTGTACTAGTTTCACTCCTTGGTTAATGTGACACCCCATCTTTTCTTGCACTAGTTTCTACTCCTT
>NW_013835408.1:0-411 GCF_000517525.1 Limulus polyphemus
TTTTGTCTTTTTATTGACAGTACAAAGTATCGTTAAATCTTGTCTTCTTTTTGATAGTATATAGTATTGTTAAATCTATTGTCTTCTTATTGAGATTAAACGGTATCGTTAAATCTTGTGTCTTCTTTTTGACAGTACACAGTATTGATAAATCCTGTATCTTCTTATTGACAGTACACAGTATCGTTAAATCTTGTGTCTTCTTATTGACAATACACAGTATTGATAAATCCTTTATCTTCTTATTGACAGGACACAGTATTATTAAATCTTGTGTCATCTTATTGACAGTACACAGTATTGATAAATCCTATATCTTCTTATTGACAGAACACAGTATTGTTAAACATTGTGTCTTCTAATTGACAGTACACAGTGTTGATAAATCCTTTATCTTCTTATTGACAGTAC
>NW_013835409.1:0-410 GCF_000517525.1 Limulus polyphemus
GACGTCTCTTTGATGGTCCAGATTACGAGGTGTTACATTTTACTTACCGTAGCTGGGGTATGAGTTATTGGACGTCTCTTTGATGGTCCAGATTATAAGGTGTTACACTTTACTTACCATAGCTGGGGTATGAGTTATTGGATGTCTCTTTGATGGTACAGATTATAAGGTGTTACACTTTACGTTACCGTAGCTTGGGTATGAGTTATTGGATGTCTCTTTGATGGTACAGATTATAAGGTGTTACACTTTACTTACCGTAGCTTGGGTATGAGTTATTGGACCTCTCTTTGATGGTCCAGATTATAAGGTGTTACATTTTACTTACCGTAGCTGGGGTATGAGTTATTGGACATCTCTTTGATGGTCCAGATTATAAGGTGTTACACTTTACTTACTGTAGCTGGGGT
>NW_013835410.1:0-411 GCF_000517525.1 Limulus polyphemus
AAACTATTTGTTTCAAGCTTTGATTTACTATAAGAAAGGTTGTTTTACTATAAACTATTTGTTTCAAGCTTTGGTTTACTATAAGAAAGGTTGTTTTACTATAAACTATTTGTTTCAAGCTTTGATTTACTATAAGAAAGGTTTTTCTAGTATAAACTGTTTGTTTCAAGCTTTGGTTTACTATAAGAAAGGTTGTTTTACTATAAACTATTTGTTTCAAGCTTTGACTTACTACAAGAAAGGTTGTTTTACTACAAGCTATTTGTTTCAAGCTTTGGTTTACTATAAGAAAGGTTGTTTTACTATAAACTATTTGTTTCAAGCTTTGATTTACTATAAGAAAGGTTGTTTTACTATAAACTATTTGTTTCAAGCTTTGGTTTACTATAAGAAAGGTTGTTTTACTATAAG
>NW_013835411.1:0-409 GCF_000517525.1 Limulus polyphemus
TAAATCTTGTGTCTTCTTATTGACAGTACACAGTATCGTTAAATCTTGTGTCTTCTTATTGACAGTACACAGTATAGTTAAATCTTGTGTCTTCTTATTGACAGTGCACAGTATCGTTAAATCTAGTGTGTTCTTATTGACAGTGCACAGTATCGTTAAATCTAGTGTGTTCTTATTGACAGTACTTAGTATCGTTATATCTTCTGTCTTCTTATTGAAAGGACACATTATTGTTAAATCTTGTGTTTTCTTACTGACAGTACACATTATCGTTGAATATTGTTTCTTCTTATTGAAAGTACACATTATCGTTAATTCTTGTGTCTTCTTATTGACAGTACACAGTATCGTTAAATCTTGTGTCTGCTTATTGACAGTACACAGTATCGTTAAATCGTGTGTCTTCTTA
>NW_013835412.1:0-411 GCF_000517525.1 Limulus polyphemus
TAATTAGTAAGGTTAATCATAACATTTAATGTAAAAGACTGACAATGTAGGTAAAAACCATTAATTTTCTATGTAAGATATACAAGGCATATTAGCAGTAATTAGTAAGTTAATCATAACATTTAATGTAAAAGATTGACAATGTAGGTAAAACCATTAATTTTCTATGTAAGTTATACAAGGCATATTAGCAGTAATTAGTAAGTTAATCATAACATTTAATGTAAAAGATTGACAATGTAGGTAAAACCATTAATTTTCTATGTAAGTTATACAAGGCATATTAGCAGTAATTAGTAAGTTAATCATAACATTTAATGTAAAAGATTGACAATGTAGGTAAAAACCATTAATTTTCTATGTAAGATATACAAGGCATATTAGCAGTAATTAGTAGGGTTAATTGTAATA
>NW_013835413.1:0-410 GCF_000517525.1 Limulus polyphemus
TTCATGCTATAACTTTTAAATTAGTAAGCATATGTTCCAAAATTAGGCAGATTATCAGTAAACATTACAATGCTTTCATACACAAAATATCAGATTTTTATATTAGGTCCTAAGGTTTGTTAAGCAATGATTTTCTCATGCCTTTTTTCTTTTCACATGTTGCCTATCCAACCTGCAAATTAATTTTAATTTTAAGATTAAAAATATTTTTATGCATCATAAAATTTTCAGATTTCACATGTGAAATTCTTATAATGTCCAGATAGTTATCAAATGTTTTTGAACAAAAAACTTTATATTTTATCTGTTATTTTCACTAAGGAATCTATGTATGGGTTTGTTAAAACCAATTTCATTGCATTTGTTGTCTTGCATTCAAAATTTTATTGAACTACTATTTTATGAATTAA
>NW_013835414.1:0-411 GCF_000517525.1 Limulus polyphemus
AAACTTTCACATCGATATATATATGGTAAATAAAAACTTCTGATTAAACATTCACACGATATATATTCATATAGTTAATAAAACTTCTGATGAAACATTTACAAAAATATATATATACATGGTAAATTGAAACTTGTGATTAAACACTTACAACGATTTAAACATATATATGGTAAATAATTACTTCTCATTAAACATTCTCATCGATATAAATATTTATATGGTAAATAAAAACTTCTGATTAGAATTCACAACGATATATATATGGTAAATAAAACTTCTAATGAAACATTGACAAATATATATATACATGGTAAATAGAAACTTGTGACTAACCACTTACATGATATATACATATATGGTAAATAAAAACTTCTGATTGAACTTTTACAACGATATATATATATATAT
>NW_013835415.1:0-410 GCF_000517525.1 Limulus polyphemus
ATTTAATAAACTCATAAAACAAAGATGTTAATTTAAACGACACGAAGATCCAATGAATTGTTTTAGGTTTTGGTTAAACAGACGCCTGAAAATAAGGACAATTTTGTGGCCACAGGTTCTTGTTTATCATTGATAAATGATTGGTTTAAAAGATATCTACGTTACCCGGTGAAAAGGATAACTTATCACAAACATTTATAGCACGGTATTTTTAAGCGACATTTTTGAATTACATGAACCAAATAGCCGTAGCTGTTCCTACTATATAACTGATGACCAGTCATCAACACAATTTATATTTGCGGCAACTCCTAATCGAATAGCGGAATTGACTGCCATATTTAAAATGAAAGTATGAATATGTTCATTGACATATCTAAAAATTAGTAATTCATAAACACATCAGAAAA
>NW_013835416.1:0-412 GCF_000517525.1 Limulus polyphemus
CAGGGTTTCGTGCACACTATACCCAAACACCAGCATCAGACACGATGTCCACAACACCCTTTCAGGATGCCTAATACTGGTACTTGGTTGACCTTAGCCCAATAGGTCCAGCCAATTGACTCTGGGGGGGGGGGGGCACCCCAAGGCCACCCATCAACAGTAAGTGAAGGCCAAGATGGTGTGTTGCAGTGTCCCAGACACCACTAAAACACCAGGATCCTATCCTCCCTTTCACGGGTCACCACACATGGCAAACACGTGGGTGGATATTCAGATCCCACAAAATCTTACATATTTTCTGTAAAGTGAGTGTTTAATAAGAAGTATCTCAATATTAAATAAATTTTCATTGATTTTTGAATAAAAAGCATATATCTCATGCAGTAACCTGCAGAGGGCATCAACAGTATAT
>NW_013835417.1:0-411 GCF_000517525.1 Limulus polyphemus
ATCCCGTATCTTGGCGAATGCTCTAGTATTTACTAGATGGAGGGTAGACTGGTATATAAAGGAGGGTGACAACGTTACGGGAGATTAATGTAATGTGTGGGTAGAGAGTGAATAATTGAACTGCAGTCACACGGTATTGTTGAAGTTAACGTTCGTTCGTTACAGTGTTGTTTTAGCGCGAGTATTGAGATTAAGTGTATCGCAGAGTTTTATTCGGAAAGAATAAACCAGTTTTATTAAGTAAAGACTTGTGTCGTTAAAGTTTCGTTGGAACGAAGTTACGGAAAAATCAATTAACAAACGGAGACGTAACAATATGATGTAAGCTGTGATTTTTTTTTATTTCAATATTTTTATCAATGTTGGCTATAATATGTTTTGGATTTTTAAAAAGAATTTTGAACAATATGT
>NW_013835418.1:0-411 GCF_000517525.1 Limulus polyphemus
TTCCCTTACACTCCTTAAATATTTATCACACCTTCCCTTACACTCCTTAAATATTTATCACACCTTCCCTTACACTCCTTAAATATTTATCACTCCTTCCCTTACACTCCTTAAATATTTATTAAGCCTTCTCTTACACTCCTTAAAATAATTATCAAGCTTTCAGTTATACTCCTTAAAAATATTTAAAAGCTTTCTCTTACACTTCTTAAAATATTTATCAAGTCTTCTCTTACACTCCTTAAACTTTGCTGATTCCTCAACATCTCAAAACAACCCATTCCAAAGGCCAACACCCTGTCAAAAAAATAAAACCGTCTTGGATAAAGATGACTTCTACTATGCCAAAACTTATATATGTGTCTCCTAGTTCTACCATTCTATCAAGTAATGAAAATAATGATGCATCAA
>NW_013835419.1:0-410 GCF_000517525.1 Limulus polyphemus
TTTTCTGGGTAGCCTTTCTTTCCATTAAAAAATTGACGTATTATTTTATGTAGCAGGTTTTCTGGGTAGCCTTTCTTTCCATTAAAAAATTGACGTATTATTTTATGTAGCAGGTTTTCTGGGTAGCCTTTCTTTCCATTAAAAAATTGACGTATTATTTTATGTAGCAGGTTTTCTGGGTAGTCTTTCTTTTTTATGATATTTTGAACGAAGTTAATTTCATTTTATAAAGATTGATAGTTAGAACATAAGGCAGTAAACAAGATTCAGTTTGTAGCTGTAAGGAATAAAACTGTCATAAGGTGTGAGAAAACCAGTAAAAGTGTTTTCTTTGTGTCAGTCTATTTTTATTGGCAAAATAATAGTTTCGCGTCAGATCTCGTGGGCCACATCTGTACAGTTTATTTGGG
>NW_013835420.1:0-408 GCF_000517525.1 Limulus polyphemus
CTCTCTCTCTCTCTCACACACATTCTTAGCATTCTCTCTCTCCCACACACACACATTCTTAGCATTCTCTCTCACACACACACACACACATTCTTAGCATTCTCTCTCTCTCTCACACACACACACACACATTTTACAAAATGAAATTTAATTGAATTGTTATTCAATCATCAGGTACATCAATTATTTACCCCTGTCATGTAATTTTTACCCCCCAAGGGGTACATTTACCCCTGGTTGAGAATCACTGGCCTAGTGGTTCACGTGCCGAACTAATAATCAGAGGGCCCATGGTTCGCATCCCGTTGCCGTAAAATCACGCTCCACACTTTGGAGTCGTGGGTGCATTTTAAGAGTAGCTGTTGATTAGCTGCGTTCCCTAAAATTGGGGACAGCTAACGCAGATAA
>NW_013835421.1:0-410 GCF_000517525.1 Limulus polyphemus
ACCATGTCGCCTCTTTGTACTTGTATAAAGTCTTTATAGATCTGATACTATATCTTTTAGTATAGTATGTATATCTTCAAAAAATTTGGCAGTCTTTCACATACAAAAAATCTTTTTTCTGAAGTATTTTAAATAAATTAAAAAATTTGTTTTTTAATAGTCCCATGTGCAAAGTGATTTTCATGTTAAAATACCTTTCAAAACTTTCAGATTTGATTTGTGTAATCTCTAAAACCTCCTAAATACATTTTAAATGTATGTTTTCAGTAAAACTTTATAAATTATCTGTTATTTTCTCTACCCTAACTCTATACAATGTTGGTCAATTTGACTGACCTTGTAATCACCAAAAAAACAAAATCGAAATAAATTTAAATTACCCTTTTTTCTTTCTAGAATGTTTTCAAATT
>NW_013835422.1:0-574 GCF_000517525.1 Limulus polyphemus
CAGCAAAGAAGCTAAGACCAACCAGATAAGAAGTAACAGAAGAAAATGTTAAATTAGCAGAGGCTGGAAAATGAAATAAGAAGAAAACTTTGGGAAAAGAACTTGGTGACAGGAGGTGATAGGTGAAAATTTGTGCATGTAAGGAGAATTGTATATGCTAATTAGGCAGACAAGTTAATTAAAAATGTAGAGAATCCAACTAATTGAAAATTGCAAATAAGTTGCAAAGAAGTTTAAAATGTTAAAAGAAATGTGTAAAAGTTGAATGTTTAAAAGTGTTACAGAATTCTCAGACTGTTTGAGAATATACTACACTAATTAATGACTGCAAATGAACTCTAATCAAGACTTACAGAAAAGAGTACATAAAGAAAGTTTGGCCACTCTTTCTGGATGCTAGTTTCAAATATTTTGTTGAACTTATCAAGAAATTTATCATATATGCCTACACTTAATGAAGGATTGTTCTTTTTTTCCTACAGAAATTCCTGAAAATGACACAAATTAAAAAATATTTGAGGAACTCATGAGGTTTAATAATCATTAATTTTGGGCATTTTTTTTGTAAAATGGT
>NW_013835423.1:0-411 GCF_000517525.1 Limulus polyphemus
TTACATAGAATTACCATATACCAGAACCATGTTCTTACATAGAATTACCATATACCAGAACCATGTTTCTTACATAGAATTACCATAAACTAGAACCATGTTTCTTACATAGAATTACCATATACCAGAACCATGTTTCTTACATAGAATTACCATATACCAGAACCATGTTTCTAACATAGAATTACCATATACCAGAACCGTGTGTCTTACATAGAATTGCCATATACCAGAACCGTGTTTCTTACATAGAATTACCATATACCAGAACCGTGTTTCTTACATAGAATTGCCATATACCAGAACCATGTTTCTAACATAGAATTACCATATACCAGATCCATGTTTCTTACATAGAATTACCATATACCAGATCCATGTTTCTAACATAGAATTACCATATACCAGATC
>NW_013835424.1:0-411 GCF_000517525.1 Limulus polyphemus
GTTACACAGTAGTTCCTCTCTGGTCTATATAAAACCCTACTGAAGTAGGCCACCACATATTCGTTTTCGCCCACTTTCTAAGACAACACTCCTCCAATTCCGACATTACTAGCATCACAAGTGAGGGACCTGGAAGCTTTAAAAGTGGAGCGGAGGCCAATTTTTCCTTCAACGTCTTGAAAGAATGCTGGCAAGAAACTGTCCATTCAAACTTCTGGCCTTTTTTAGTCAATCATGTATTGGAGCAGCTATAGTTGCAAAGTCCTTCACAAACTTCCGGTAATAAGTACAGAGTCCCAAGACACTTCTTAGCTCTCCCACATTGTCTGGTGTTGGCCAGTCACGCACTGCTTTCACCTTATCAGGATCAGTTTGCACACCATTCTCACTTACAATGTGGCCGGAGTAAAG
>NW_013835425.1:0-410 GCF_000517525.1 Limulus polyphemus
AGGGCATAGATAGGCCTAAATAAAATGTTTTTAATTGTGTACCAGTTTAACGTTGAATATTATTTATGATTTTAGCCACACCTATGTTGCAACGAGAATGACAAGTCACGTGGTAGTGCCTATAACTCTGTATAAATGCAAGATTTTTTGTGAACTAAGAAGCCCTGGATATGGATAGTTTGGTACAACATCTCAACCAATACAGTCTGGTACATGATTTCATTTCGAACAGTTGAAAGAAAAGAGCTAGTAAAAAGCAATCATACCACATAAGTAAACATTAAAACAAAGTTTGAATACAGCTTGAATTAGTAACGAAGTAAAAAGTTTTTACAAGTTTAACATAATAACGAATGTGTAACGTTTAGACAAGGTTTTGTCATCAGGTACAAGTATATACACTGAGTGGT
>NW_013835426.1:0-411 GCF_000517525.1 Limulus polyphemus
TTTTTACATGCCTTTTATGTGGCACCTTTTCAAATGCTTTTTGAAAATCCAGATACACCAAATCTATATCCTTACCCTCATCTACATAAGCAGTAACCTTTTCAAAGAATGTTAAAAGATTTTCCCTTAGTGTTGACTATCCAATAAAATTCTAAACTTTGTTAAATGACATTGGAAAGCATCTTTTAACAGACTTTCAAAAACTTTTCCCACAACTGATGCAAGACTAATGGGTTTATAATTACTGGGACAATTTTTATCACCTCCCTTGAAAAGAGAAGTTATATTAGCTAACTTCCAAACCTCTGGAACCTGTCCACTATTCAAGGACTGACAAAAAAATTGTAGTAAGTGGCTCACATATCCAATTATTAACCTCCTTCAAAACCCTTGAGAAAGTATTATCTGGCC
>NW_013835427.1:0-411 GCF_000517525.1 Limulus polyphemus
TTCCATTTCTTCACTTCGATCATTACTCCAATCTATTCACGAGAGGCTTGGTACGTTCCACAGCTTGATGAAGTAGTGATGTAGAAATTGTCCACTTACAGATAGTACGGCATTACTAACAATAGATTTTGACCATATACGTTTTTCCTTTTCCACATGGGAAAGTAAATAATGTTTGAATGTGCGATACTTGAGAGGATGCAGACGATGGTCTGCATCATTTGATCCTCGCATTTACCAACTCAATTTCTAGGTGCCAGAAACAACGTGTCTTTGATGTGACTTTTTAATGACGTCACATCATTAATTCATTTTTCAACTAGCACCCGTTTTTTTTTATCAATACATTTAGCTTATGTTGTAATTATTCATTGTCTTTTAATAGTGAGGCTCGCGAATTCGAATCCCCGT
>NW_013835428.1:0-412 GCF_000517525.1 Limulus polyphemus
ATAAAAGTGTTTTTTCAGTATCTGGGGTAAGTTTTTTAATTTTGGGTGATATGTGATAACTAGTGGAATTTGTTTTAGGTGACTGTTTTAAGGCAGATACACGTGGAATATTGTTAGCTTTGTCAACTTGTTGAATCACAATGTTTTGTTTATACCCTCTTAGCGTTATAGTTAGTTTCAAAGAATCAATGTAACGGTCATAGTTCTTACTGTCAGAGCATTTTTTTTTTAATCTAAGTGCTTGACTGAATGTAATATTTCGTTTGGTGTGTGGAGGGTGACAGCTTTGAAAATGTAAGTATTATGGTCTATCAGTCGATTTATGGTCCCGGAGATTAAAGGCTTGAGTTGGGTCACCAGATTCAACTCAACTGGGACTTCCGGTTTATATGACGTCACATGTCCTACTATA
>NW_013835429.1:0-411 GCF_000517525.1 Limulus polyphemus
CCAAAGTATAATGAAACTGTTACTGTTAAACCAAAGTGTAATGAAACTATTACTATTAAACCAAAGTATAATGAAACTATTACTGTTAAACCAAAGTATAATGAAACTGTTACTGTTAAACCAAAGTATAATGAAACTGTTACTAATAAACCAAAGTACAATGAAACTATTACTGTTAAACCAAAGTATAATGAAACTATTACTGTTAAACCAAAGTATAATGAAACTGTTACTGTTAAACCAAAGTATAATGAACCTATTACTATTAAACCAAAGTGTAATGAAACTATTACTATTAAACCAAAGTATAATGAAACTATTACTGTTAAACCAAAGTATAATGAAACTGTTACTGTTAAACCAAAGTATAATGAAACTGTTACTGTTAAACCAAAGTATAATGAAACTGTT
>NW_013835430.1:0-411 GCF_000517525.1 Limulus polyphemus
ACTTACTGTTTACAGGTTTCAGCTGATTGAAATAATTTTTCATGATGACGAGAAACCCAGTTGAAGTAAAAATTTATAGCATAGACGGCTGGTATGGGTATTAAAAACTTTAATTCATCAACGTCAATAAATTTCCTTCAAAAACCATCGAAAAATGATACACAAACACCTAGGCCAACAACACGATCAACAGCACACAAATAATAATAAATTCAAGGAAACAAATAACTATAAAACCCCACACTGTTGCATACCGTATATTTCCAAAATTAGCAATAAAATAACCAACATTTGGAAACAAACTTACAACAAAACATAACATTCCAGTAAACACTAAATTCATTCAAAAACCGGGTACAAAACTAAAATCCATACTATGTAGAAATTACATTGAGAAACATAACACCAACA
>NW_013835431.1:0-411 GCF_000517525.1 Limulus polyphemus
ATGGTTGTTTGTGCCTACACCAGATACTATTAGTTTAACGGGAAACCTTCTTTATAGGAACCCCATATATAATTGATGCATGAGAAAGGGCTGGCATGGTCTGGTGGTTAGGGTGCTCGACTCGTAATCTGTGGGCGACGGGTTCGAATCTCCGTCACCGAGCATGCTCGCCCTTTCAGACATGAGGCGTTATAATTTCAAGGTCAATCCCATTATTCATTGGTAAAAAGAGTAGCCCAAGAGTTGGCGGTGGGTGGTGTTAACTAGCTGCCTTCCTTCTATTCTATCACTGCTAAATTAAGGACGGTTAGTGCAAACAGCCCTGGTGTAGCTTTGCTCGAAATTCAAAACAAAACAAAAAACTCCTGCATGGGAACCGATTGATCTTAAAGTATGGTATTCATTATCTGT
>NW_013835432.1:0-964 GCF_000517525.1 Limulus polyphemus
CAAGATTTAACGATACTGTGTATTGTCAATAAAAAGATACAAGATTTAACGATACTGTGTACTGTCAATAAGGAGACAGAAGATTTAACAATACTTTGTACTGTCAATAAGGAGACAAAAGATTTAACAATACTTTGTACTGTGAGTAACAGGCCATAAGATTTAACGATACTGTGTACTGTCAATAAGAAGACACAAAATTTAACAATATTGTGTACTATCAATAACAAATAATATATTTAACGATAGTGTGTACTGTCAATAAGACACAAGATTTAACAGTACTGTGTACTGTCAAAAAGAAGACACAAAAATGAACGATACTGTGTCCTGTCAATAAGAAGACACAGGATTTATCAATACTGTGTACTATCAATAAGAAGACACAAGACTTAACGATACTAGGTACTAACAGTACACAGTATCGTTAAATCTTGTGTCTTCTTATTCACAGTACACAGTCTCGTTAAATCTTGTGTGTTCTTATTCACAGTACAAAGTATTATTAATTCTTGTGTCTCCTTATTGACAGTACACAATATCGTTAAATCTTGTGGCTTGTTATTGATAGTACACAGTATCGTTAAATCTAATGATTTGTTATTGATAGTACACAATATCGTTAAATGTTGTGTCTTCTTATTGACAGTACACTGTATCGTTAAATCATATGGTCTGTTATTCACAGTACAAAGTATTGTTAAATCTTCTGTCTCCTTATTGACAGTACACAGTATCGTTAAATCTTGTATCTTCTTATTGATAGTATACAGTATTGTAAATCTTGTGTCTTCTTATTGAGAATAAGAAGACACAAGATTTAACGATACTGTGTACTGTCAATGAGAAGACACAAGATTTAACAATACTGTGTACTGTCAATAAGAAGACACACGATTTAGCAATAGTATGTACTATCAATAAGAAGACAAGATTTAACGATACTGTGTACTGTCAATAAAAA
>NW_013835433.1:0-411 GCF_000517525.1 Limulus polyphemus
GAACTGTTGGCCTAAAAAGGTGCTAGCTGTTTTAATTTTTTAACTTGGTACGAACTGTTGGCTTGAACAGATGCTAGCTGTTTTAATTTTTTTAACTTGGTACAAACAGTTGGCCTGAAAAGGTGCTAGCTGTTTTAATTTTTTAACTTGGTACAAACAGTTGGCCTGAAAAGGTGCTAGCTGTTTTAATTTTTTTAACTTGGTACAAACAGTTGGCCTGAAAAGGTGCTAGCTATTTGCAGTTTTTTAACTTGGTACGAACAGTTGGCCTGAAAAGGTGCTAGCTGTTTTAATTTTTTAACTTGGTACGAACTGTTGGCCTGAAAAGATGCTAGCTGTTTTAATTTTTTTAACTTGGTACGAACTGTTAGCCTGAAAAGTGCTAGCTGTTTTAATTTTTTAACTTGGTAC
>NW_013835434.1:0-414 GCF_000517525.1 Limulus polyphemus
GGTAATTTTTCTTTTACTAACATGGGTATATTATGTACTTGCAATTCTTTCATTAGGTCACTTTTTTTTTTACTAACATGGATATATTATGTACTTACAATTCTTTCATTAGGTCACTTTTTTTTTACTAACATGGGTATATTATGTACTTACAATTCTTTCATTAGGTAATTTTTTTTTACTAACATGGGTATATTATGTACTCAATTCTTTCATTAGGTCACCTTTTTTTTTACCCACGTGGGTATATTATGTACTTACAATTCTTTCATTAGGTCACTTTTTTTTACTAACATGGGTATATCATGTACTTACAATTCTTTCATTAGGTCACTTTTTTTTTACTAACATGGGTATATTATGTACTTACAATTCTTTCATTAGGTAATTTTTCTTTTACTAACATGGGTATAT
>NW_013835435.1:0-411 GCF_000517525.1 Limulus polyphemus
ATACGGTGTTTAATATATACACTAGTTGATACGGTGTTTAATATATACACTAGTTGATACGGTGTTTAATTTATACACTGGATGATATAGTGTTTAATTTATACACTGGATGCTATGGTGTTTAATTTATACACTGGTTGATATGGTGTTTAATTTATACACTGGTTGATATGGTGTTTAATTTATACACTGGATGCTATGGTGTTTAATATATACACTAGTTGATACGGTGTTTAATATATACACTGGATGATACGGTGTTTAATTTATACACTGGATGATATAGTGTTTAATTTATACACTGGATGCTATGGTGTTTAATTTATACACTGGTTGATATGGTGTTTAATTTATACACTGGATGCTATGGTGTTTAATATATACACTAGTTGATACGGTGTTTAATATATA
>NW_013835436.1:0-430 GCF_000517525.1 Limulus polyphemus
GCTTAATATATTTGTATTTAATTGAATAGAGTTGTTTAAACATTTGTTTAATAACAAGTAAAATCTTGGAATGGTCTATTTTTTCATTGGGGGTGTGTTTGGGGGCCAGACTAGTTTCGGATAATTCCATTCCTCATCAATGACCCTGGACACTACCACCGAATAAAACTTCACACCAAACCAAGCCTCTGTAGTAGTGAGGTATCGAAAATCGAAATGGTGTATTTAAGTCTTTTAATACTCACAAAAAAGAAACCCATCATTCTATAGGTATTTGAAGAACTTGTAGCATTCCGCCACAATTTAATTCTTCGTATATATATATATATACAATATATGTATATTGTATTTCAAACAAAGTTTAAAACGTTCCTCCTTCATTTCTTTTAGAGAAATAGTAAATGTTTAAACTAACAAGATAAATGAAAAT
>NW_013835438.1:0-408 GCF_000517525.1 Limulus polyphemus
CCTGATAACTCAAGCCTGACCTGGTGGAGTGATCCTAACAAACTGATAACTCAAACCTTATCTAGTGGAGTGATCCTAACAAACTGATAACTCAAGCCTGACCTGGTGGAGTGATCCTAACAAACTGATAACACAAACCTTATCTAGTGGAGTGATCCTAACAAACTGATAACTCAAACCTTATCTGGTGGAGTGATCCTAACAAACTGATAACTCAAACCTTATAGTGGAGTGATCCTAACAAACTGATAACTCAAACCTTATCTAGTGGAGTGATCCTAACAAACTGATAACTCAAGCCTGACCTAGTGGAGTGATCCTAACAAACTGATAACTCAAACCTGACCTGGTGGAGTGATCCTAACAAACTGATAACTCAAGCCTTATCTAGTGGAGTGATACAAACAA
>NW_013835439.1:0-412 GCF_000517525.1 Limulus polyphemus
TTAAACTGGTTGTTAATAACATATTACAAAACTATGTTATTAAACTGAGTTTTAATCACACATTACCAAACGACATGATTAAACTGAGTGTTAGTCACACATTACAAAACGATGTTAGTAAACCGAGTGTTAGTCACACATTGCAAAACGATGTTATTAAAATGAGTGTTAATCACACATTACAAAACGACGTTATTAAACTAAGTGCTAATCACACAATACAAAATGATGTTATTAAACTGAGTGTTAATTAAACAATACAAAATGATGTTATTAAACTGAGTGTTAATTACACAATACAAAATGATGTTATTAAACTGAGTGTTAGTTACACAATACAAAATGATGTTATTAAACTGAGTGTTGGTTACACATTACAAAACGATGTTATTAAATTGAGTGTTAGTCACAC
>NW_013835440.1:0-409 GCF_000517525.1 Limulus polyphemus
TGTAACTGTAAACTTTGGCTCAGGTGAAAGTATTCACTCCTGATGTGTAACTGTAAACTTTGGTTCGGTTGAAAGTATTCACTCCTGACGTGTAACTGTAAACTTTGGTTCGGGTGAAAGTATTCACCCCTGATGTGTAACTGTAAACTTTGGTTCGGTTGAAAGTATTCACCCCTGATGTGTAACTGTAAACTTTGGTTCGGTGAAAGTATTCACTCCTGATGTGTAACTGTAAACTTTGGTTCGGTTGAAAGTATTCACTCCTGATGTGTAACTGTAAACTTTGGTTCGGTGAAAGTATTCACTCCTGATGTGTAACTGTAAACTTTGGTTCGGTTGAAAGTATTCACTCCTGATGTGTAACTGTAAACTTTGGTTCGGTTGAAAGTATTCACCCCTGATGTGTAAC
>NW_013835441.1:0-410 GCF_000517525.1 Limulus polyphemus
GAATGATAGTGTGATTAATTCCTAACAATTTAGTGTAGAATATCCTGCTTGCGAAAAAAAAATTGCATCAACATTATTCATGCCTGTTCTCCCTTCATTTCAAAAGTGAATGTTTAATTATGCCTGCGTGCGCAGCTTTTCAAACGCAGCGCGGGAAGCGGCCGCTGTAAACATGAGACAGACGAACACTCGGATAGACAACACGGCCTGCAATACATATAAGATAGCATACACACACACACATTTTGTAAAGTTCATAACCCGGACAAAAGACGGGTACCTCAGCTTGTAGGCTAATATAACACAGTTCAGCAATCATATAAAACTTTTTGGGGGAGTAATTTTACTTAAACTCAAAAGAACAAATGAATTATCACAGCAAGAAAAACAATGCTAAAGATTCTAAGTTT
>NW_013835442.1:0-412 GCF_000517525.1 Limulus polyphemus
AATATTCGGTCCAATGTGAACAAACCATTCGATCAAAGTAGAACGCGAGAATTCATCTTACCAGGTCCTTGAAGCCTATAAGGAGACAATAATTATGAATCAGTCTTCTTTCAGAAAGGCTTCACTTTAATAACAATTCTACAAAGAAGAAATTTCCGTGGTTTCTTAATTCTGTACCTTCATGTGAAATAGATTCATTTTTATCGTCTATAACAATGCTGTTCCTTCACTCAGCCCCTTGATGTGAAATATATACATTTTTGTCGTCCATAACAATGCTGTTTCGTTATTCAACCCCTTGATGTGGAATAGGTACATTTGTGTCCTCCATAACGATGCTGTTCTTCATTCAGCCCCATGATGTGGAATAGGTACATTTGTGTCGTCCATAACGATGTTGTTCTTCATTCAG
>NW_013835443.1:0-619 GCF_000517525.1 Limulus polyphemus
CTCTACTGATATACCCCTTAAAAGACATAGTGGAACTGGAAATTCTCCACTGATATACCCCTTGAAAGACGTAATGGCTGTAAATTCTCCACTGATATACCCCTTGAAAGACTTAATGGAACTGGAAATTCTCCACTGATATACCACTTGAAAGACGTAATGGAACTGGAAATTCTCCTCTGATATACCCCTTGAAACACATAATGAAACTGGAAATTCCTCCGCTGATGTACCCCTTGAAACACGTAATGGAACTGGAAATTCTCTACTGATATACTCATTGAAAGACATAGGGGAACTGGAAATTCTCTACTGATATACCCCTTGAAAAACTTAATGGAACTGGAAATCCTCCACTGATGTACCCCTTGAAAGACTTAATGGAACTGAAAATTTTCCACTGATATATTCGTTGAAAGACGTAATGGAACTGGAAATTCTCCACTGATATACCCCTTGAAAGACGTAATGTAACTGGAAATTCTCCACTGATATACACCTTGAAAGACGCAATGGAACTGGAAATTCTCCACTGATATACCCCTTAAAAGACTTAATGGAACTGGAAATTCTCCACTGATATACCGCTTGAAAGACGTAATGGAACTGGAAATTCTCC
>NW_013835444.1:0-409 GCF_000517525.1 Limulus polyphemus
GATATTCTCACCAGTTTATTGTAGGATAAACCAAGATATTCTCACCAATTTATTGTATGATAAACCAAGATATTCTCACCAACTTATTGTAGGATAAACCAAGATATTCTCACCAACTTATTATAGGATAAACCAAGATATTCTCACCAGTTTATTGTAGAATGAACCAAGATATTCTCACCAATTTATTGGAGGATAAACCAAGATATTCTCACCAATTTATTGGAGGATAAACCAAGATATTCTCACCAACTTATTGGAGGATAAACCAATATATTCTCACCAACTTATTGTAGGATAAACTAAGATATTCCCGTCAACGTATTATAGGAAAAACCAAGATATTATCACCAGCTTATTGTAGGATAAACCAAGATATTATCACCAGCTTATTGTAGGATAAACCAAG
>NW_013835445.1:0-411 GCF_000517525.1 Limulus polyphemus
TGGTTCTGCAAGCTTGCTTATTGACGTTTACCTTGTGTCACCTCTTCTGATTGGTTCTGCGAGCTTTCTTATTGACGTTTACCTTGTGTCACCTCTTCTGATTGGTTCTGCGAGCTTTCTTATTGACGTTTACCTTGTGTCACCTCTTCTGATTGGTTCTGCGAGCTTTCTTATTGACGTTTACCTTGTGTCACCTCTTCTGATTGGTTCTGCGAGCTTTCTTATTGACGTTTATCTTGTGTCACCTCTTCTGATTGGTTCTGCAAGATGCACCTCACAAAACTGTTCTTTAATGAAAATTACGTAAGGAACACGTGAAATATATAAGTTTGATTATTGACGTTAGGAGTACAAACTAGGAACAGAGTATTATTTTTATACTGTTAGTGATTCACTCTTACTACCATGCTG
>NW_013835446.1:0-412 GCF_000517525.1 Limulus polyphemus
GGGGGGGGTGATTCCCACCAATGATTAAAGAACCCACAAAACTTGAACGTTTCTGGACGTCTTTAAATTTTAGACTGTGTAAGATCATGTCTAACATTTTATGATCAAATAGATTGAAGAAAGCTTTGTTTGTTTGTTTGTTTGGTTTGAATTTCGCGCAAAGCTACACGAGCTAGCCGTCCCTAATTTAGCAGTGTAAGACTAGAGGGAAGGCAGCTAGTCATCACCACCCACCGCCAACTCTTGGGCTACTCTTTTTACCAACGAATAGTGGGATTGACCGCCACATTATAAAGCCCCCACGGCTGAAAGGGCGAGCATGTTTGGTGTAACGGGGATTCGAACCCGCGACCCTCAGATTGCGAGTCGAGTGCCTTAACCACCTGGCCATGCCGGGCCTGAAGAAAGCTGC
>NW_013835447.1:0-411 GCF_000517525.1 Limulus polyphemus
AAACAAACCAACCAGCCAATCTGTTCATTCTTAAATATTAACTTAAGCGTAACATTTAGCTCTAGTGACTTTCTCATAACTTTATCCCCACACTATCCCTGACATAATTAAATGGTCATCGTGAACCCCGATAATGGTTCATAAAAGGGATTAACTGGGAATTGGACAAAACTTTGATAGAACGCTTGGGAAAAAATACCTTAAACAGTAGAGATTCAGTTCAATCAACATTTTAAAATCTTTATTAGTAAATGCTAAGGCAGTACAATATATAAAAATGACAAATAAATCATACATGTTAAGTTTAGAGGAAAACTAAAATCAGCCCATTTGTAATTATCATATTATTATTATCTTTCAAACCTACAACAACAGTTTAGTATATTGTACTAAAACATTTTGTATGATACT
>NW_013835448.1:0-410 GCF_000517525.1 Limulus polyphemus
TTTCTACTCCTCTGTCCATCCATTCATCTCTGCCAGTAGCTCAAATTCTGCTCTATATGCTTCCCACGATGCCTTCCCATCGAATTCCTGTGGCTTTCTTCGTACTGGATCACTCCTAGTACTGGCATTCATATCTGGGACTGAATATGTCTGCATTAGGGTTTAGCTGCAGGGTCTGGAAGTGGCTTGTCATTGTCTGGGGCTGATTAAGTCGATGGTCAATGTATCCTCCTCGTGTAAAAGACAATAGATCGTCCTTTAACATGTCCAATTCGCTTTTAAATTTACTAATTTTTCTCATTTGTACTTCTTGTTTCCTTTCTTGTTCCAGTTGCCACTGCTGTAGTCTCTCTTCTTGTTTCTTTTCTCGTTCTTTTGTTTATTTTCTTTCTCCTCTAACAACTGCTGTA
>NW_013835449.1:0-409 GCF_000517525.1 Limulus polyphemus
AACTAAGTAACCCCCCCCAGGATATATCTGACAACAAGGCAGGGTAGACTCAAAAGCAAGGGAGTGAATCCCCAAATCTTCACAAACTCGCATAACTAACCGCAGAAAAGCTCTCAGTAAAGGCAGCTCTAGTGAAAGATGGAGCAGAAAACAACTCCAAATTCTCCCCAGTATATTCAGGTTCATGATGAAAAGTCAACTCTGAAACCCTGGGCCGCATCTCTAGTGAAAGATGGAGCAGAAAACAACTCCAAATTCTCCCCAGTATATTCAGGTTCATGATGAAAAGTCAACTCTGAAACCCTGGGCCACATGAAGGACTCCAACTCATCCTGAATCAGGACACCTCCCATGTTAGAAACCATTATAGGGGAATTCATCCCCTCATTTAATTTTTTTTTTGAATCGC
>NW_013835450.1:0-411 GCF_000517525.1 Limulus polyphemus
AATATTCAGTAAACTATTTAGTACACTGTTTTAATATTCAGTAAACTATTTAGTACACTGTTTTAATAGTCAGTAAACTATTTAGTACACTGTTTGGATAGAGTAGTCAGTAAACTATTTAGTACACTGTTTTAATAGAGTAGTCAGTAAATTAGTTAGTACACCGTTTTAACAGAGTAGCCAATGTACTAAATAGTTGACCTCCAGAATCTGCAATATTAAAGATATTTTGGGTGAGTGTTTGGGTGAGTATTTGAGAGATCAAGATTTGATCAAATAATAGGGGCTTTGGTTCCTTTTTTGTAGTTTGGGAATAGAAAATGGAATAACCTAGATTGGTGAAAATGTCTCTCATGGAAGTAATATTGAAAAGATTTATTAATCTTAGATTCAAAATTGCACCAATAGCAG
>NW_013835451.1:0-674 GCF_000517525.1 Limulus polyphemus
ATATTACTTAATCAAGAGTAAAACTGAGTTCCTCGGGGGCTACTGCATAAGATATTACCTAATCAAAAGTAAAACTGAGTTACTTGGGGCTACTGTATAAGATATTACCTAATCAAGAGTAAAACTGAGTTACTCAGGGCTACTGCATAAGATATTACCTAATCAAGAGTAAAGCTGAGTTACTCGGGGGCTACTGTATAAGATATTACCTAATCTAGAGTAAAACTGAGTTACTCGAGGCTACTGTATAAGATATTACCTAATCAAGAGTAAAGCTGAGTTACTCGGGGGCTACTGTATAAGATATTACCTAATCAAGAGAAAAACTGAGTTACTCGGGGCTACTGTATAAGATATTACCTAATCAAGAGTAAAGCTGAGTTACTCGGGGCTACTGTATAAGATATTAACCTAATCAAGAGTAAAGCTGAGTTACTCGGGGGCTACTGTATAAGATATTACCTAATCAAGAGTAAAGCTGAGTTATTCGGGGCTACTGAATAAGATATTACCTAATCAAGAGTAAAGCTGATTTACTCTGGGCTACTGTATAAGATAATACCTAATCAAGAGTAAAGCTGAGTTACTCGGAAGCTAATGTATAAGATTTTACCTAACCAAAAGTAAAGATGAGTTACTCGGGGCTACTGTATAAGATATTACCTAATCAAGAG
>NW_013835452.1:0-414 GCF_000517525.1 Limulus polyphemus
CCATAATTTTAATAACGACAAAAAGTAAAATAACACGCAACTTAGAAACAATTTTTTGGTTTTAGTAAGGACTAAAAACGTATACGTATTTCCAGTTTTCCAACCGCTGTATTATTTTATCGCTGATCCTAAAATGTTCAGTACCTTTGTTCTTTTACGTGACAAAAAAAATTCATTTTACATTCGGCTCAAAAAAAATTATTTCCACCTACTTTTTTTTTAGATGAGAGACCGGAACCATCATTTTTTTGCTCAATCAATGAAAAAACAAATAGCATTTATTCGTTTAACAACAGTTTATTCGTACATATGGAAGTTTTTAACTTTCTCAGCAAAATTATTTTTATATATTTTTCAGGTTTTTTTATCCTCTCAGCCTGTCATTTTGTGAACTACAAAATCCACAGTTTCAAA
>NW_013835453.1:0-411 GCF_000517525.1 Limulus polyphemus
GTAATGCTTTGCAAAGTCATTTAACAAAGTTTAGAATTTTATTGGATAGTCAACATGGTTTCACTAAGGGAAAATCTTGCCTTACAAATCTTTTAACATTCTTTGAAAAGGTTACTGCTTATGTAGATGAGAGCAAGGGTGTAGATTTGTGGTATCTGGATTTTCAGAAACCATTTGACAAAGTACCACATAAAAGGCTTGTAAAAAAAATTAGCTCTATAGGTGTGAGGGATAAGTTAGAAAATTAGATAGAAGAGTGGGTGGATAGAAGAAAGCAGAGGGTTGTTACAAATGGAGTTCAGTTAAACTAAATTAATGTCATAAGTGGGGTACCCCAGGGCTCAGTCTCAGGACTTTTGCTGTTTTTGATTTACATCAATGATATAGATGAAGGAATAGTCAATAAATTAC
>NW_013835454.1:0-410 GCF_000517525.1 Limulus polyphemus
ACAAGGAATACAGGAAATCTGAGTTATAAGATCTGTTCGTATTGGACAATGATTCAAGACACAAGGAATAAAGGAAATCATAGTTGTAAGATCTGTTAGTATTGGACAATGATTCAAGACAAAAGGAATACAGGAAATCATAGTAGTAAAATCTGTTCGTATTAAACAATGATTCAAGACACAAAGAATAAAGGAAATCTGAGTTATAAGATCTGTTAGTATTGGAAATGATACAAGACACAAGGAATAAAGGAAATCTGAGTTATAAGTTCTGTTAGTATTGTATAATGATTCAAGACACAAGGAATACAGGAAATCTGAGTTATAAGATCTGTTAGTATTGTATAATGATTCAAGACACAAGGAATACAGGAAATCTGAGTTATAAGATCTGTTAGTATTGGACAATG
>NW_013835455.1:0-409 GCF_000517525.1 Limulus polyphemus
GTAGTTCCTCTCTGGTTTACTCAGGATCCTACTGAAGTTGGCCACCACATGTCGTTTTCGCCCACTTTCTGATACAACACCCTTCCAATCCAGTATGTACGGCAGTGAGGGATTTGGAAGCTTTAGAAGTGGAGCTGAGACCAATTTTTCTTTCAATGTATTAAAAGCATGCTGGCAAGAAACTGTCCATTCGAACTTCTGGCGTTTTTTTGTTAAATCATGTAGTGGAGCAGCTTGTGTGCCGTACTTTCCAAATACTGTGCCAGCTCTTGCAGGCTCTCCCCTTTAGCAAGGACTCTCGTCCTAAACCTAGCCCTGTAGACTTCGTACTGATTTGAGTTTCATACCTGAGTTCTAGAGCAGCTAACAGTGCTCTATAGTTGTGCCTGTCGTCTGCTGACAACTGTCC
>NW_013835456.1:0-411 GCF_000517525.1 Limulus polyphemus
TTTGATGTTTAAAAACTAAGGAACTTCTGTTTAATTATGCTCATTATCTATACAATCCAAGTGTATAAGTTTATATTTTTTATTGAGTAATTTCTACAACAAATGCCGATAATATGATTTTCTAATTACTGGTCTACCATCTTGAAAGTCAAACACGCCTGAAATAGAAGAAATGAGTTAATTTCTTAAATATTTTTTGCAACCCCACAGCTTAGCTGTAATTCTCACAACTTACAATGCTTTGTTCATGAAGCAAACAAACAAATGTAATAATGGCTGGAGATGGCTTGAATGGGTATTGAAGAAAAACTTTAGTATACATTTAACATAACAGCAAATGTACAACGTTTCGACAAGGTTTTGTCATCATCAGGTCTAAACTGATGATGACAAAACCTTGTCGAAACGTTG
>NW_013835457.1:0-411 GCF_000517525.1 Limulus polyphemus
CTGTGTACCCTGTTGTCTACTACATCCTGCATCAATGTACTACTTTGTCTACTCAAAACCTAATCTGTGTGCCCTGTTGTCTACTACATCCTGCATCAATGTACTACTTTGTCTACTCAAAACCTAATCTGTGTGTCCGGTAGTCTAATAAAACCTTCAACAGTGTACACTGCTGTCTACACAAAACCTAACCCGTCTGTCCAGTAGTCTACTAAAATCTTGAACAATGTACCCCGTTGTCTGCTGCAATCTGCACCAGGTGCACATTTATTTATGTTTGATTGTTTGTTTGAATTTCGCGCAAAGCTACACGAGGGCTATCTGCGCTAGCCGTCCCTAATTTAGCAGTGTAAGACTAGAGGGAAGGCAGCTAGTCATCACCACCCACCGCCAACTCTTGGGCTACTCTTT
>NW_013835458.1:0-410 GCF_000517525.1 Limulus polyphemus
CTAGTGACAGACGGCCTCCCTTCCGATTGTCACTGTCAATACACAAGCCTGCGAATTTAAACTTCACAAAAGTTGTGTTGGTTTTAATAACGGATTTGGCCCGGCATGGCCAGGTGGTTAAAGCGCTCGACTCGCAATCTGAGGGTCGAGTTGATAAAAGAGTAGCCCAAGAGTTGGCGGTGGGTGGTGATGACTAGCTGCCTTCCCTCTAGTCTTACACTGCTAAATTAGGGAAGGCTAGCGCAGATAGCCCTCGTGTTGCTTTGCGCGAAATTCAAAAAACAAAAATAACGGATTTTTCATAACTCAGCTACGCAGATTTCGAAAATAATATTTATTTTTTTTCTATCACGTAAGGATATTTACAAATTGGAAAGAAAGAAAAATACTTCCTTAAATCCACTTGATAT
>NW_013835459.1:0-411 GCF_000517525.1 Limulus polyphemus
AAGGTTAAAGATGTGTATGGTGGTTATAAATTCGGTAACTAGAGTTACACCTAGGTATTTATGGAGTAGTTGTACCAAGTAAGGCTAAAGTTGAGTATGGTGGTTATAAATTCTGTAACTAGAGTTACACCTAGGTGTTTATGGAGTAGTTGTACCAAGTAAGGCTAAAGATGAATAAGGTGGTTATAAATTCGATAACTAGAGTTACACGTAAGTGTTCATGGAGTAGTTGTACCAAGTAAGGCTAAAGATGAGTATGGTGGTTATAAATTCTGTAACTAGAGTTACACCTAAGTGTTCATGGAGTAGTTGCAAAAAGAAGGCTAAAGATCAATTTGGGGGTTACAAATTCGGTAACTGGAGTGACACCTAAGTGTTCATGGAATAGTTGTACCAAATAAGGCTAAAGAT
>NW_013835460.1:0-403 GCF_000517525.1 Limulus polyphemus
CGAAGAAGAGTAATAATAATTAATTAATTAAAAAACTTAAAATTTTACATACATATATATATATATATATATTTCCATATGTATACGTATGATGGTGAGGCAAGTAGGCAGAAGTGAAGGCAAGTCAGAGGCGTAGCAGAGGCCAGTTGGTCTTTGAAGAAGGAGCAAGTCGGCAGCCGATTTTGACAAGTTATCAAAACAAAATGAAGCAAACGGGCCCTTACAGGGCCTGGCGGGGATCAGTGTATCCAAGTGCCCAGGCTGGGATCTATAGATCCAATGCCAAAGAGTTTGATGTGGGGGGAAATGGGAGTACCCCGAGAAAACCCACTTTCACTAGTCGGGACCAAATAGAAGCCCGACTAGTGCCCAGGTGAAGATCTATTGACAGGTTGAAGACCTG
>NW_013835461.1:0-411 GCF_000517525.1 Limulus polyphemus
TTATTTCTTTATATGTAAAATTTTATATATATTTACTACTAGCTGGAGCACCCGTGAAATAAAAACTCGTGTACTTCTATTTCTTTTAACATAATAAACATTAAAAGTGCATTAAAAATACATAAAGGTAGTAATACTGAAAAGACATACTGTTTTCAAGAATTCTAACAATAGTGGTTACATAGTTCATTCTAATGCTGGGGGATATACAACGTTGGTAGTTTTTCCGAAATTAGATGCCCTTCCTGATGTCATCTTCTATGTTGGATATACAAGACTGTTTAGTTTAAAAGTTATTATTTAGTGATTTAATATTTAATGATTATTTAGTTTTCATAACACAAGTGTTAAAAGTTGATTATTTTAAAAGCAATAGTTATGTAACGTGTCGCGGGTTTGTTTGTTTGTTTG
>NW_013835462.1:0-411 GCF_000517525.1 Limulus polyphemus
GTGGTTTTCAACTCTGGACTTAAAGTCAGGTTTCCATCAAGTAAAAATGGCTGAAGCAGATAGACCTAAGACAGCATTTAGTTATGGCCAAGGTCTCTGGCAGTACCGAGTGATGACATTCGGGCTTAGTAATGCTCCAGCAACATTTGAGAGGCTGATGGAAATAGTACTGGAAGGCCTACAATGGAGCATAGCCCTAGTGTACCTGGACGATGTCATTGTATTTGCAACAACTTTTGATGAGGAAATGTCCCAGCTAGAGGAAGTATTCAAGCGTTTGAAAGCAGCAAACCTCAAACTCCACCCCAAGAAATATTATTTGTTCCAGAAAGAGTTGCTTTACTTAGGTCACATTGTAAGTAAGCATGGTGTGTAAACTGATCCTGACAAGGTGAAAGCAGTGCATGATTG
>NW_013835463.1:0-411 GCF_000517525.1 Limulus polyphemus
TTCTCCCAAGCTTGCTTTTAGAAAATCAATTATTGGCTTCAAATCTTGGTCTTTCCCCTGCTCTGCTTTAATATCTATACCTGGTTCCACTTCACCATCATCAACTCCTTCAGTCACTTTGACTTCAGCTTGATGACACCTAGTTAGTTCAACCTCTCTTTTAACACTTACCGGAATTTGGCCTTTGTTGTTCCCAAATGTCATTTTATCAAAAATAATTACACACTTCCTCGGTAGTAAGTAGTCCAACCCTAGTGTGCATGGGTCTTCAATGTCAGCCAAGTATACTTCGTGTCTGTCCTTTATGCCCATGAGCTCAATAGTTACCTACACTGGTCCGCATAATGTCCTGTCACACCACAGAGCTTCTATATAGCTTCTGGTACTCCTTTGCCATCTAGCACCTTCATA
>NW_013835464.1:0-411 GCF_000517525.1 Limulus polyphemus
ATTCACTTGATTCCGCTGGCTTTTCTCTGCCAGGCTTATATACTGTTACGACAGCGGAGGTCACGTGACCCTAGTAACACGCCACGCGCTTCTAGAACGTTCATGAAGCGTCGGGAGACTGCTAGATATGAGGTAGTCTTGTATATATAAGACCGGCTAAGAAGCGACGAGAACAATGTGTAATTGAACTGCGGACAGAGTATTGTTGAGTTGAGCACGTGAGACGTTCGTTGTGAATTATAGCATTTGTTATAGCGCTACTGTTGAAATTAAGTGTATTGCAAAGTTGTATTCAGAAAGAATAAGCCAGTTTTATTTAACCCGATGACTACCAGCTACTAATTTTCTTAGTAGACAATGCAAGTGTGAGGGCAAAATCATTTGTGAATTGAAAAGATGATAGAGAACTTA
>NW_013835465.1:0-412 GCF_000517525.1 Limulus polyphemus
TCATCATATCACTTGCCCACTTCTTTCGTCTGGCTATGTTGCCAGGTCTTAATAAGGGCTTCCGTCTAGCTGCTCTGCAACGATAATCCAATCTGAGGAGAATCCGTTGAACAGATTTCGGGCTCATCCCACCAACTTTGGCCACTTCTGCAGTCGTTAATCTGGGATCTATTTCGATGCTCCTCTTGACAGCTCTTTTTGTCCTCTCCGTTGTTTCCTTGACGTGTTTCCTGAACTGTACGATGATTCTGTTGACAGTCGAAAAGCGGAATTCCCAAATACTGCGAAATTTGCCGCTGACTTATTCCACCATCTGCTTGACCAACTATCCTTCCTCTAACAAAATCTGACAATTCGAGACAACCTTGAGGTCATGTTGTAGCACAAGATAATTAGTGTGCGGACTATTTTC
>NW_013835466.1:0-411 GCF_000517525.1 Limulus polyphemus
ATAGAGAAGGTCATCGACGATGTCATTGTATTTGCAACAACTTTTGATGTGGAAATGTTCCGGCTTGAGGAAGTATTCATGCGTTTGAAAGCAGCAAACCTCAAACTCCATCCCAAGAAATGCCACTTGTTCCAGAAAGAGGTGCTTTACTTAGGTCACACTGTGGGAGAAGTTTCTTGGGACTCTGTACCTATTACCAGAAGTTTGTGAAGGACTTTCCAACTATAGCTGCTCCACTAGATGATTTGACTAAAAAAGGCCAGAAGTTTGAATGGACAGTTTCTTGCCAGCATTCTTGGCTCCACTTTTAAAGCTTCCAGATCTCTCACTGCCATACATACTGGATTGTGATGCTAGTAATGTCAGAACTGGAGGAGTGTTGTCTCAGAAAGTGGGCGAAAACGAACATGT
>NW_013835467.1:0-409 GCF_000517525.1 Limulus polyphemus
CTCTTTAGACTTGTATTCAATATTTCTATAGATACAACCTAAAATCCTATTTGTCCTACCACTAGCAACAGCACACTGCTTGGATGGCTTTAGAGACTGATCAACCCAAGATCCATTTCTTTCATAACACTATTAATGTTATTCCCATTATACTTGTCATTCAAATTATGATAACCCACATGCATTTATTATATTTAAAACCCATTTGCCATTTATTTACCAACTCACTAAATGATCTAAATCTTTTTATACATCAGCAGCATCCTCTTCACAGCTAGCAACACCCAAGACCTTAATATCATCTGCAAATTTAAGTAATTTATTGACCACTCCTTCATCTATGTCATTGATGTAAATCAAAAAGAACAAAGGTCTTAAGGCTGAGCCCCTGAGGTACCCCACTTGTGAC
>NW_013835468.1:0-411 GCF_000517525.1 Limulus polyphemus
TGAACTTCATAGCTCTTAACAGTATAACCAAAAAAGATTCATACCCACTGCCAAGAACTGATGATACTCTTGATGCCCTAAGTGGAGCCATGTGGTTTTCAACTCTGGACTTAAAGTCAGGTTTCCATCAAGTGAAAATGGCTGAAGCAGATAAACCTAAGACTGCATTTAGTTATGGCCAAGGTCTCTGGCAATACTGTGGGATGACATTCGGGCTTATCAATGCTCCAGCAACATTTGAGAGGCTGATGCAAAGAGTACTGGAAGGCCTACAATGGAGGATAGCCCTAGTGTACCTGGATGATGTTATTATATTTGCAACAACTTTTGATGAGGAAATGTCCCGGCTAGAAGAAGTATTCAAGCATTTGAAAGCAGCAAACCTCAAAGTCCATCCCAAGAAATGCCACT
>NW_013835469.1:0-411 GCF_000517525.1 Limulus polyphemus
GTGTATTTTACAATAAGAGGATAGTATGTATTTTACAATAAGAAGATTGTATGTAGTTCACAATAAGAAGAGTGTATGTAGTTTACAATAAGGAGAGTGTATGTAGTTCAAAATAAGGAGAGTGTATGTTGTTCACAATAAGAAGATTGTGTTTAGTTTACAATAAGAAGATTGTATGTAGCTCATAATAAGAAAAGTGTATGTATTTTACAATAACAAGATTGTATGTAGTTCACAATAAGGAGAGTGTATGTTGTTCAAAATAAGGAGAGTGTATGTTGTTCACAATAAGAAGAGTGTATGTAGTTTACAATAAGAAGATTGTATGTAGTTTAAAATAAGAAGATTGTATTTAGTTCACAATAATAAGAGTGTATGTGGTTTACAATAAGAAGAGTGTATGTAGTTTAG
>NW_013835470.1:0-410 GCF_000517525.1 Limulus polyphemus
AGATGGCCCTCGTGTAGCTTTGCGCGAAATTACAAACAAACAATTTTGTACCTAAACATTTAATAAAAATAAGCGAGTTATAATTTAATAAATTAATAATGACGTAGCTTTACATGTATCAAACATATCTATAGCCAACTCTTTTAGGAGAAGAGATGTTTTCAAGTCAATAATATTTTATTAATTTTTTTGAAAATGCGGAATTTAATCCTAAAAGAAATAGAAAAAATGATCACGAATTATACAGATATTATTGCTGAATTATTTAACTTTTTCTTGTATCTTTTTTTGTCGATGAAAGTAATAGATTAATGAATTTCTAAATTCCAGTGATAGAGAAACACTGTCAGAATTTACAAATAATATATATATATATAAGTTCTTTTTTTGTCCAGTTGTCGAAATAAATG
>NW_013835471.1:0-408 GCF_000517525.1 Limulus polyphemus
ATAAAACCTAAAAAAAAATATTTTGTTTCATATCCTCCACATGCAAAATTTTAAAAGGCTTAGAAATCTACGTCAACCAGCAACTGAGTGCAAAGGTCGTAACTAGAAGAGATAATTGTTTGCTTTAATTCTTTATTTACTGTTCTATGTTTTAGGAAAAATATGTTTAAGAACTTATTTCAAAATTACAATAATCTATATACATATATAATGTATAATAATTGAAATGTGACTATATTTTACAAAATACTAGTCTACTAAAACAAAGCCAAGGTTAGTTTTATGTTATTTAATTTGTTAACATGAGTGCATGTGAGCCATTTCATTGTAACTTCTGTATTGTTAGCCAGGCAGCTGAAAAGGTCAATATAATAAAAATAATAAATATATATATATAAATGTTATGAG
>NW_013835472.1:0-539 GCF_000517525.1 Limulus polyphemus
GAACGAATGTAAAATTCTACATTTGATATGTTTCAGTTAACCATATGGTAGCTAACTAACATAATACGTTGTGGTCGTTTCTTCACTAAAATCCTTAGCACTTACAAGAGTGTTACCATTTTACGTTCTATCACATTGCGGAGGATGATTAGAACGAATGTAAAATTCTACGTTTGATATTTTTCATTTAACCATATGAAATGATTATTAAAATACTTTTAATGTCATTTTGATTTATTAAGTATCTAATTACTAAGTATCTAAGTATCTAATTACTAAAACGTGTTATGAGCGAAGTGAAGCAGCCACAAAACAAAATTTTATTTCGTAGTACTTTGTCTTTTCTTCAGTATAAGCAGTTAAAGCGCGTTGTGGTTATTTGCATGGAGACTTCACGCTATGTGTGGTTTCGTTATGTGATCTTAATATATTTACAGCCGTCAGGGATTACGCTGAGTTGGAGTTACACAAAATGTTACACTAATATTATTGAATTATAATCAATTTGTACTATTAACTCTTCAATGAGTAGCATAGAC
>NW_013835473.1:0-411 GCF_000517525.1 Limulus polyphemus
AATCTCTGTATGGATTTGGTAAATTTAACTGATCTCGCAACCACCATAAAAAGTTAGGAAATAAACATAAATTATGCCTCTTTCATTCTAGAATGAACACAAATTATAACATGAAAACATAAATGTTTAGACAAAATAAATCTCATAACATTATATATTATATATATTTATTATTTTTATTATATTGACCTTTTACCCATGCCTGGCTAACAATACAGAAGTTACAACAATGCAGCTCACATGCACTCCTGTTACTGTATCAAATAACATAAAGGTGACTTTTGGTCTGTACAAAGTAACTTGTCTTGGCTGTGTTTTAGTGGACTAGTATTTTGTAAAATACAATCACATTTCAATTACTATACATTTATATATATATATATATATATATATATATATATATATATATAT
>NW_013835474.1:0-410 GCF_000517525.1 Limulus polyphemus
ATAAAACCACTAATGTCCGATAAGAATTCAGCAATACTTTCAGAAAGATACTAACGTCCGATGAGAATCCACTGACGTTCGAAATTTATAACTCTTCCTGGTCAAATATATTTTCCGGTTGATAAGGGTTAGCAAAATCATGGTTTATAGTATACACGGTTGTAACAGGTTCCTAGCAGACTTATAAGCTCTCTCTTTTCGGCGCTTTGCCTTGCCTGTTTTATAGGTGCGAGAAATGTTTTTCTCGAATGTTTGGACAACAATGCTGAACTATATTTAACCGGTTACAGAAGTGGATATATTGTCGATTCTTGCGGTCACGAATATTCTACAATCTTGGAGAATTGGCGGGAGTTTCGCCATACTTAACAAACACTGTAAACTAGGTAAGTTTTAAATATAACTCAATT
>NW_013835475.1:0-408 GCF_000517525.1 Limulus polyphemus
CTTCCAATGTCTGAAAATTAAGTGAATCTTAATAAGTCTGAGAACAATACAGTCTTCCAAAAGTCCAGAGGCTTGGTCATCATATCACTTGCCCACTTCTTTCGTCTGACTATGTTGGCAGGTTTTAATAAGGGCTTCCGTCTAGCTGCTCTGCAACGATAACCCAATCTATGGAGAATCCATCGAACAGATTTCGGGCTCACCCCACCAACTTTGGCCACTTCTGCAGTCGTTAATCTGGGATCCATTTCGATACTCCTCTTGACAGCCCTTTTTATCCTCTCCGATGGACCAGGACGATCCAGACGCTGCTCAGTTGTTTCCTTGCTGTGTTTCCTGGACTGCACGATGATTCTGCTGACCATCGAAAGCAGGATTCCCAAATTCTGCGAAATTTGCCGCTGACTT
>NW_013835476.1:0-411 GCF_000517525.1 Limulus polyphemus
CATGTTTTTCATATCTATTCTTTATTTATTATTATAAAAGTAACTAAAATTAAAAGTATGGATCTTTTTAAGTTATTTACGACTAGATAAGGAAAATAAGTAATAATAATAAAATAATTAAAATGGATCACGAGGCACGCATGCGAGCAGCTCGTGGGTAATGTAATTCAATAGCTGCATATTCCCCAAGTGATTTACATCTTATAATGGCATGGATAGTAGTTAGACATGGTTCAATAGGCAATAAAACACTAAAATTTAATTATCAATAGATGTATTATGTTATGAACGTAGAGCTACATAGGATAAACGAATGTAGTTTCATGTTACAATTTGAAGTCATTCTTGAAAGAAAAGAAGGTTAATTTAAATATATTTAAATTTTTTTGGTGGTTACGAGGTTGGCCGAAT
>NW_013835477.1:0-411 GCF_000517525.1 Limulus polyphemus
TAACTGAAATGTCCTGGACCATGATAACGCCAAGCCTGTTGGCATGCGCCACCTTTGGCTTACCTCGCCGACCACATTTTATCCGGAAATTCACGTCTGAGAGATGATCCACTATGTTATATGGGCCTTCCCATGGAGAAGACAACTTAGGAGATTTCCCTTTGGTCTTCCTGGGATTATACAACCACACCTTGCCTCCTGGTACGAAGCTGACTTCAGTAGACTTCTTATCATAACATAGCTTCATCGAATCAGCAGACGTTTTCAAGTTTGAACGCACTTGATGGTGAATATCATCACATCCTTTCCAATAACACTTTCACAAACTCTGACACATTTTCAGGCAACTCTTCATAAGGTGGGCGTCCTGTTAACAGATCCACTGGCAACCGAAGTTCCCGACCAAACATT
>NW_013835478.1:0-409 GCF_000517525.1 Limulus polyphemus
TTATTAGCTACAATTTTATGCTATACTAGTTGGTATAACATAAACAAAAAGTAGTTTAATTAAATTTTGAATGTAAGTCACTAAAAACCTTGTGACATGCGAAGTAAATGATGCCATGCAGAGAGGGTTAATAGACATAATACACTATTTAAACAACAATTATTTACTATTGTAAAAGCAAAGACATTTTGCAGTAATAAATAATTGTGGTTTAAATGGTACTTTTATTAAATACAACACAATATGTGAATAAACTGAATTGAAATGTATAATGCATGTTAATTCATATTGCTGCTGTACATTGTTGATTTGTTCACACCTTTAAAATTGACAACTTGGGGCTTTTCAATCTCACTTTCACTCAGAAATGTAATAACCACTAATATGTGTTACGTATTAGAATTTCAAA
>NW_013835479.1:0-410 GCF_000517525.1 Limulus polyphemus
GTCCCTGAAGAAAGTAAGTTCTTAGCCCAAAGTCTGGACCTCAAAATCTCTGAAGAATCCTTTGGAAGGCCCAAATCTCTCACCAAATTCTTGAGTTCACCTCGTGTGAAAATTTGTGGTTCACCAGACGTTTCAGGTTGAAAACAATCCCTATCATTATTTCTATTGACATCAGATTCAGAATCTGATGAAACTGTATCAAGAGTCTCCAGTGGAGTAGGTACAGGTACGTCAGGTTTACAAGCAATAGGTCTTATAGCAGATTGAAGGTTCAGATAAGAAATTTCCTTTTTATTTCGAGTATTGTACCCTTGCACTTTACATGAACAGAAATAGCAATCACTTCCGTAGTTTCTAGGCTCACACCAAACCACTGGAATTCCAAAAGACAAAGACTTTTTTTTTATTTT
>NW_013835480.1:0-1272 GCF_000517525.1 Limulus polyphemus
GTCCTATATATGCACGAGTTAAATAATACCTTACATGTTAATATAAACATAGTGTACAGTCTTCTCTCTTATATATGCACGAGTTACATAACACCTTATATGTTATTAACAATATAGTATACAGTCTTCTCTCTTATATATGCACGAGTTACATAACACCTTATATGTTATTAACAATATAGCATACAGTCTTCTCACTTATACATGCACGAGTTACATAATTACTTACATGTTAATAACAATATATTGTACAGTCTTCTCTATTATATATGCACGAGTTACATAATACCTTACATGTTTATAACAATATAGAATACAGACTTTTGTCTTATATATGCACGAGTTACATAATACCTTACATGTTAATAACAATATAGTGTACAGTCTTCTATCTCTCTTACACTTGCACGATAAGGTATTATGTAAAGAGAAGACTGTACACTATGTTTATATTAACATGTAAGGTATTATGTAACTCGTGCATATATAATAGATAAAACTATACACTATATTGTTATTCACATGTAAGTTATTATGTAAGTCGTCCATATATAAGAGAGAACACTGTACACTATGTTGTTATCAACATGTAAGGTATTATGTTACTCGTACATATATAAGAGAGAAGACTATATACTATATTGTTATAAACATGTAAGGTAATATGTAACTCGTGCATATATAAGAGAAAAGACTGTGCACTATGTTGTTATCAACATCCATGTATAAGAACACGAGTTACATAATACCTTAGATGTTAATAAGAACATGGTGTACAGTCTTCTCTCTCTTATAAATGCACGAGTTACATAATACCTTACATATTAATAAGAACATAGTGTACAGTCTTCTCTCTTATATATGCACGAGTTACATAATACCTTACTCGTGCATATATAAGAGAGAAAACTGTACACTTTGTTGTTAGTAACATGTTACATAATACCTTACATGTTAATAACAACATGGTGTACAGTCTTCTCTCTCTTATACATGCACGAGTTACATAACACTTTACATGTTAATAACAATATAGTGTACAGTCTTTTCTCTTACACATGCACGAGTTACATAATACCTTACATGTTAAACACATTATAGTGTACGGTCTTCACTCTTATATATGAACGAGTTACATAATACCTTTTATGTTAATAACAATATAGTGTACAGTCTTTTCTCTTACACATGCTCTAAGTTACATAATACCTTATATGTTAAACATATTATAGTGTACAGTCTTCACTCTTATATATGCACGAGTTACATAAT
>NW_013835481.1:0-411 GCF_000517525.1 Limulus polyphemus
TAGTTAACCTTTAGCTTATAAAGGTCACCAACAACACTGACCTGTTGCATCTGTAAACTGATCATACAACTAGTTAATCTTTAGCTTATAAAGGTCACCAACAACACTGATCTGTTGCATCTGTAAACTGATCATACAACTAGTTAACCTTTAGCTTATAAAGGTCACCAACAACACTGACCTGTTGCATCTGTAAACTGATCATACAACTAGTTAACCTTTCGCTTATAAAGGTTACCAACAACACTGACCTGTTGCATCTGTAAACTGATCATACAACTAGTTAATCTTTAGCTTATATAGGTCACCAACAACACTGATCTGTTGCATCTGAAAACTGATCATACAACTAGTTAATCTTTAGCTTATAAAGGTCACCAACAACACTGACCTGTAAACTGATCATACAAC
>NW_013835482.1:0-412 GCF_000517525.1 Limulus polyphemus
CAAATGAAACAAACCAGTGATTTACTAGGATCAATGGACTTGTTGACTCTTATACTGTTAAAATGTAATATATAAAATGACACGAACCAATTTTTCACTAGGAACAATGGACTTGTTGACTCTTATACTGTTAAAAATATAAGACATGAAATGACACAAACCAGTGATTTACCAGAAACAATGGACTTGTTGACTCTTATACTGTTAAAAATGTAATACATGAAATGACACGAACCAGTGTTTTATTAAGAACAATGGACTTGTTGACTCTTATAATGTTAAAAATGTAATATTTGAAATGACACGAACCAGTGTTTTACTAGGAACATTGGACTTGTTGACTCTTATACTGTTAAAAATGTAATATATGAAATGACACGAACCCAATGTTTTACTAGGAACAAGTACTCTT
>NW_013835483.1:0-411 GCF_000517525.1 Limulus polyphemus
TAAATGGAAATGAGATCGAACAAGATGACTGCATTAATTCTGATCTGGTTCAGAAAAAATTTGGAAGTTTAAAAAATGATAAGGCTCCTGGGCCAGATATTATTTCTCCAAGGGTTTTGAAGGAGGTTAAAGATTGGATATGTAAGCCACTTACATGTATTTTTTGTCAGTCTTTGAATAGTGGGCAGGTACCAGAGGATTGGAAGTTAACTATTGTAACTCCTCCTTTTGAGGGAGGTGATAAAATTGTCCCAGTAATTATGGACCCATTAGTCTTACATCAGTTGTGGGAAACATTTTTGAAAGTCTGAGAAATGGTGCTATGTAAAGTCATTTAACAAAGTTTAGAATTTTATTGGATAGTCAACATTGTTTCACTAAGGGAAAATCTTGCGTTACGAATCTTTTGAC
>NW_013835484.1:0-413 GCF_000517525.1 Limulus polyphemus
GAGCTAGGGTGAAATATATTACTGCTATGATGAAGCTAGGGTGAAATATATTACTGCTATGATGAAGCTAGGATGAAATATATTACTGCTATGATGAAGAGCTAGGGTGAAATATATTACTGCTATGGTGAAGCTAGGGTGAAATATATTACTGCTATGGTGAAGCTAGGGTGAAATATATTACTGCTATGGTGAAGCTAGGATGAAATATATTACTGCTAGGGTGAAGCTAGGGTGAAATATATTACTGCTATGGTGAAGAGCTAGGGTGAAATATATTACTGCTATGGTGAAGCTAGGATGAAATATATTACTGCTAGGGTGAAGCTAGGGTGAAATATATTACTGCTATGGTGAAGAGCTAGGGTGAAATATATTACTGCTATGGTGAAGCTAGGGTGAAATATATTACT
>NW_013835485.1:0-410 GCF_000517525.1 Limulus polyphemus
AATATTACAAACTATTTTACTTCAGTGGATTCACATCAGACATTACTACTTTTACGAAAACATTATATAACTTCATCGGTGGACATCTCGGCGTGTGGCCTTCCAAGAACGTAGAACGCAGAACTAGCTAGCTTCCTGTTAAGTGAATTGTATCTACATCTACTCAAAATTAATTCGCTCATCGTGAACCCTCGATAAGATATCAAAGAAGTTCCAGACCACATAGAGGACTAAATATTGTTTGTAAGTTTGAAAAACGTATGCAGATAGATCATTATTTGTAATAACTGTTATTGTAAATTGTGTTATTGTTTGTATATTAAAATATATTTGTATTTCAAAAAACTGCGTGTATCAATCTTGTTGGTAATGGCATAAATTGGATACATACCGACATTTATTTAAGTTCT
>NW_013835486.1:0-411 GCF_000517525.1 Limulus polyphemus
TAGACCAAGATGAGATTGGATACTTCTATAGACCAAGATGAGATTGGATACTTCTATATACTAAGATGAAACTGTATACCTCTATTGACCAAGATGAGAGTGAATACCTCTATTGACCAAGATGATAGTGAATGCCTCTATTGACCAAGATGAGAGTGGATACCTCTATTGACCAAGATGAAGGTGTATACCTCTACTGACCAGGATGAAAGTGGATTCCTCTACGGACCAAGATGAAAGTGGATTCCTCTACTGACCAAGATGAGAGTGTGTACCTCTATAGACCAAGATGAGATTGGATACTTCTATAGACCAAGATGAGATTGGATACTTCTATATACTAAGATGAAACTGTATACCTCTATTGACCAAGATGAGAGTGGATACCTCTATTGACCAAGATGAGAGTGG
>NW_013835487.1:0-660 GCF_000517525.1 Limulus polyphemus
TCAATCTTGTGTGACGTGAACAATGTGACGTGAACAAACGGTTAAAAACAGACCTTACAAGCTGATTTTTCCAAGCCCGTTCCCTTGGCTGTGGTTTCGCTAGATAGTCATCATACCTAATAAAATATTATGAATTTCAGTCATCTTTAATCTGTTTTCTATAGAGTACAATAGAATGAGAAGTCTTTTTTGTCACAAATAAATTAAAATATGTATATGATTGAAGTAGTAAATTATGATTTCCGAAACTCTATATTTGGAATTAATATGCTTCCCTATTCTTTATTTCCGTAATATTTCTATAACTGTCCAAGGTAATACACCTCTGTATACTATTTCTTAAAAATCATTATTTTTATTCCTGTATGAATGTTTTTGAAAAACCAGTTTTTATTTTGGTCATTCATCATAATTGTTGCGTCAGCAGTCACATGACTACAGTGACGCAACGTTTCTAGAATTATCATGTACTTTGGCGAATGCTCTAGTATTTACTAGTAGGGTAGGCTGGTATATATATAAGAGGGGAAAACGTGACGAGGAAGGTAATGTAATGTGTGTGTAGATATTGAGTAATTGAACTGCAGTCACAGGGTATTGTTGAAGTTAACGTTCGTTCGTGTATACTGTTTGTTTTAGCGCGAATATTGAGATTAAGTG
>NW_013835488.1:0-410 GCF_000517525.1 Limulus polyphemus
TTGTAACCTGAAACTACATTCGTTCATCCTAAGTAGCTCTTAGTTCGTAATAATATACATCTATTTATAATTAAATGTTACTGTTTTATTGCTCTTTGAACCGTGTCTAACTGCTATCAGCGGCATTATAAGTTGTAAATCACTCGTTGTAAATTCGTTACGCTATTGAATTACCCACGAGCTGCTCGCGTATGTGCTTCGTGAACAATTTTAATTATATTATTATTATTACTTATTTTTCCTATTCTAGTCTTAAATAACTTAAAAAGATCCGTACTTTTAAGTTTAGCTACTTTTGTAATCACTTTGTTTGTTTGTTTGAAGTCAAGCAAAAAGCTACCCAACGGGCTACCTGTGCTCTGCCCACCACGGGTATCGAAACCCGGTTTCTAGCGTTGTAAGTCCGTAGA
>NW_013835489.1:0-412 GCF_000517525.1 Limulus polyphemus
CCTTTGTGCCCGTGAGCTCAATGGTTACCCACACTGGTCCCCACAATCTTGTAGAATGTCCTGTCACACCATAAAGCTTCTGTATGGCTTCTGGTACTCCTTCGTGATTTAACACTTTGATGCTCACAAGGGTTTGCTGAGATGCAGAGTCTATGACAAAGTTGCACCTTTGGCCATCCAGCTTTCCTGTCACATAGACACTGTGTGTGCTTGGCATTTTACACCTAGCTGTTGGGGCTTTCATGATGGGAGTTGGTGGGCGTCGCTCAACACCAACCACTACTGGTCTCCTTGAGGCAGACTTGTTGGTAATATTCTTCCTACACTGGCTCCTCAAATGTCCGTGCTTTCCACAGTTCCAACAACCTTTCTGGATACCAGCCTTTCCTGCTGTGGCACCTCCTCTTTGTTG
>NW_013835490.1:0-489 GCF_000517525.1 Limulus polyphemus
TAAGATTATCCAACGACATAAGGATGTTTTTTAAACTAAGATTACCCAACGACATAAGGATGTTTTTTAAACTAAGATTACCCAACGACACAAGGATGTTTTTTAAACTAAGATTACCCAACGACACAAGGATGTTTTTTAATATGTCAATACTTTTTGAAATTTCAATAACTGAAAAGACAAAATTGGGCTTTTATATTTTCTGATAATCGGGCCAATAAACTGATTATCATTAATTAATTGACACATCCCTGAGTAACAACTTGAATATCAACTTTAAAAAAGCTGGGATGAAATGTTATTACCTTACTAAGACCACTGGAAATAAACTGATTATCATTAATTAATTAATACATCCCTGAGTAACAACTTGAATATCAACTTTAAAAAAGCTGGGATGAAATGTTATTACCTTACTAAGACCACTGAAAATAAACTGATTATCATTAATTAATTGACACATCACTGAGTAACAACTTGAATATCAAC
>NW_013835491.1:0-411 GCF_000517525.1 Limulus polyphemus
TGACTAACTGCCTTCCCTTTAGCGATAGCAGTTCGTGCTATTGACTAACTGCCTTCCCTCTAGCGTTAGCAGTTTATACTATTGACTAACTGCTTTCCCTTTAGCGTTAGCAGTTCGTACTATTGACTAACTGCATTCCCTTTAGCGTTAGCAGTTAATACTATTGATTAACTGCCTTCCCTTTAGCGTTAGCAGTTCGTGCTATTGATTAACTGCCTTCCCTCTAGCGTTAGCAGTTCGTACTAGTTATTAACTGCCTTCTCTCTAGGGTTAGCAGTTCGTGCTATTGATTAACTGCCTTCCCTCTAGCGTTAGCAGTTCGTGCTATTGATTAACTGCCTTCCCTCTAGCGTTAGCAGTTCGTGCTATTGACTAACTGCTTTCCCTCTATCGTTGCAGTTCGTACTATTG
>NW_013835492.1:0-411 GCF_000517525.1 Limulus polyphemus
GCATTAGAAACAATGTTTTCCAAAGCGATCCTACATTTCCAAATTGACATTAGAAACAATGTTTTCCAAAGCGATCCTACATTTCCAAATTGACATTAGAAACAATGTTCTCCAAAGCGATCCTACATTTCTACACCGACATTAGAAACAATGTTCACCAAAGCTATCCTTAATTTCTACACCGACATTAGAAACAATGTTCACCAAAGCTATCCTTAATTTCTACACCGACATTAGAAACAATGTTCACCAAAGCTATCATTAATTTCTACACCGACATTAGAAACAATGTTCACCAAAGCTATCATTAATTTTTACACCGACATTAGAAACAATGTTCTCCAAAGCTATCCTTAATTTTTACACCGACATTAGAAACAATGTTCTCCAAAGCTATCCTTAATTTTTACA
>NW_013835493.1:0-412 GCF_000517525.1 Limulus polyphemus
ATTATCAGTAAACATTACAATGCTTTCATATGCAAAATATATGATATAAGTCGTAAGGTTTGTAAAGCAATGTTTCTCTCATGCCTTTTTTTTTCCCCATCTTGCCTACCTATCATGCAAAGTAATTTTCATTTTAAGATTAAAAATACTTTTATGCCTCAAAAAATTTTGAAATTTCAGATGCAGATCTTTATAATGTCCAGGTAGTTATCAAACATTTCCTAAGAAAAAACTTTATATTTTATCTGTTATTTTTAGTAATTAATCTCTGTACAGGTTCAGTACATTTGAACAATCTCATAACTACCATAAAAAAAAAAGGAAATAAACATAAATTATGCCTCTTTTATTCTAGAATAAACACAAATTATAACATGAAAACATAAATGTTTAGACAAAATAGCTTAAAACT
>NW_013835494.1:0-411 GCF_000517525.1 Limulus polyphemus
TACCTTGTTTCTTATAGTGTATATACTAGCAATTGTTTTTACTATTGGACTCATACCTTGTTTCTTATAGTGTATATACTAGCAATTGTTTTATTGTTTTTACTATTGGAATCACACATTGTTTCTTATAGTGTATACTAGCAATTGTTTAATTGTTTTTACTATTGGAATCACTCATTGTTTCTTATAGTATATATTAGCAATTGTTTAATTGTTTTTACTATTGGAATCACACCTTGTTTCTTATAGTATATACTAGCAATTGTTTAACTGTTTTTACTATTGGAATCACTCATCGTTTCTTATAGTGTATACTAGCAATTGTTTAATTGTTTTTACTATTGGAATCACACATTGTTTCTTATAGTGTATACTAGCAATTGTTTAATTGTTTTTACTATTGGAATCACA
>NW_013835495.1:0-562 GCF_000517525.1 Limulus polyphemus
GTGAAAATGACTGTTCGTAAATCCAGACTGGATGAGTTCTGTACCTTGGGTGGAGTATGGCATATATGATCCCATCAATCTAAACTGGTAATGTTGCTTTTTGGACGTCTTCAGGTTGATCAGAAGGATTGTCCACTTTGGTGCTGCTTTCTTTCTTTCTTAAGTCTGCGTGATTGAAATGGATCATTCTGTGGCTGCTGGTGGGGATCCTCTCACAAAGATATGTATATATTTGTGGTCCAACTGCCTTTGTCACCAATGGTGGATATAGGTACCATAACCCCTTAAATCCAGCCCTGAGTCATGGAACCTCGGCTGCATTGGTGGGCCTGGCCCATCCTACTTACTTGTGTAATATACCACCCTTTTCAGTAGTTATGGGTGGAGATGATACCTGTTCTGGATGTAGTGCGGTTTTCCCTGCTTGGGTACCACTTCTCATGGTACACCTTTGTTCTATGCAGACACTTTCTGTATGAACTATGCTCTCACCAGCCCCTCCGCCTTCTCAATGTGGTATTCTAACTATAAGTGTCAGCGGAGGTATATATGTTTTGGAAGT
>NW_013835496.1:0-411 GCF_000517525.1 Limulus polyphemus
AGGAACAATTACTTTTTATTCTTACTCCATATTGGGAATGTATGGGGAGAAACATTTTGTTTTTATTCTCACTCCATACTGGGAATGTAGGGGAGAAACATTTTGTTTTTATTCTCACTCCATACTGGGAATGTAGGGGAGAAACATTTTGTTTTTATTCTCACTCCATACCGGGGATGTAGGGAGGAACAATTTGTTTTCATTCTCACTCCATACCGGGGATGATGTAGGAGAGGAACGATTTGTTTTTATTCTCACTCTATACCGGGGATGTAGGGAGGAACGATTTGTTTTTATTCTCACTCCATACCGGGGATGATGTAGGAGAGGAACGATTTGTTTTTATCCTCACTCCATACTGGAAATGTAGGAAAAGAACATTTTATCTTCATTCTCACTCCATACCGGGAA
>NW_013835497.1:0-884 GCF_000517525.1 Limulus polyphemus
ACATTATTGTTAAATCTTGTGTCTTCTTCGATACTGTGTACTGTCAATAGGAAGATACACCGTTTTAACAATAATGTGTCCTGTCAATAAGAAGACAGAAGATTTAACGATACTAAGTACTGTCAATAAAAAGACACAAGATTTAACGATACTGTGCACTGTCAATAAGAAGACACAAGATTTAACTATACTGAGTACTCTCAATAAGAAGACACACGATTTAGCAATACTGTGTACTATCCATAAAAAGACACAAGATTTAACGATAATGTGCACTGTCAGTAAGAAAACACAAGATTTAACAATAATGTGTCCAGTCAATAAGAAGACAGAAGGTTTAACGATACTGTGCACTGTCAATAAAAAGACACAAGATTTAACGATACTGTGCACTGTCAATAAGAAGACACAAGATTTAACTATACTGAGTACTGTCATTATAAATCTTGTGTCTTCTTGTTGACAGTACACAGTATCGTTAAATCTTGTGTCTTCTTATTGACAGTACACAGTATCGTTAAATCTTATGTCTTCTATTGAAAGTACACAGTATCGTTAAATTTTGTGTCTTCTTATTGACAGTACAGAGTATTGTTAAATCTTGTGTCTTCTTATTGAAAGTACACAGTATCGTTAAATCTTGTGTCTTCTTATTGACAGTACACAGTATCGTTAAATCTTGTGTCTTCTTATTGACAGTACACAGTATCGTTAAATCTTGTGCTTTTTATTGATAGTACACAGTATTGTTAAATCGTGTGTCTACTTAGACAGTAAACAGTTTGTTAAATCTTATGTCTTCTTATTGACAGTACACAGTATCGTTAAATCTTGTGTCTTTTTATTGATAGTACACAGTATTGTTAAATCGTGTGTCTTCTTAC
>NW_013835498.1:0-410 GCF_000517525.1 Limulus polyphemus
TTTTATGGAGTAGTTGTACCAAGTAAGGCTAAAGATGAACATGGTGGTTATAAATTCGGTAACTAGATTTACACCTATGTGTTCATGGAGCTGTTCTACCAAATAACGCTAAAGATGAGTATGGTGTTTACAAATTCGGTAACTAGAGTTACACCTAGGTGTTCGTGGAGTTGTTGTACCAAATAACGCTTAAGATGACTATGGGGGTTATAAATTCGATAACAAGAGTTAAACCTAAGTGTTCATGGACTACTTGTACCAAGTAAGGCTAAAGTAGAGTATGGTGGTTATAAATTTGGTAACTAGAGTTACACCTAGGTGTTCGTGGAGTTAGTGTACCAAATAACGCTAAAGATGAGTATGGTGGTTATAAATTCGGTAACTATAGTTACACCTAGGTGTTCGTGGAG
>NW_013835499.1:0-412 GCF_000517525.1 Limulus polyphemus
GTTGGAACAGTGCTTAAGGAAGTGCCCAGTTGAATTCAAACCTCTTTGTTGGAAGCACCCAGTTGAATTCAAACCCCCTTTGTTGGAAGTGCCCAGTTAAATTCAAACCCCTTTGTTGGAAGTGTCCAGTTGAATTTAAACCCCCTTTGTTGGAACAGTGTTTAAGATAGTGCCCAGTTGAATTCAAACCCCCTTTGTTGGAACAGTGTTTAAGGAAGTGCCCAGTTGAATTCAAACCTCTTTGTTGGAAGCACCCAGTTGAATTCAAACCCCTTTGTTGGAAGTGCCCAGTTGAATTCAAACCCCCTTTGTTGTAGGAGATAATTTGAGGTTACTTTAACAATTTGTAAAACACGTGAATAGCCCGAGAACTTTCTAACCTCTTGAGACCAAAAATATGATAACATTACAT
>NW_013835500.1:0-411 GCF_000517525.1 Limulus polyphemus
GGTAAATCACATGGCCAGTCTATTTTGATATGCGTTTTATCGCTAGTGTTTCTTTTTCGTCTTTTTAGAAATTTACTTTTAAGTTATCTTATGTGGCATTCATTTGCAAGGATGTTGCGATTCTATATCAGTCATTGTCATAGTTAGTAGTCTATTATAATCTTTACTTTTTTCTTGACAGGTGATCTTGCTGAAAAAAAGGAACAGGATGGAAATGTATTTTCAATAAAAATTGAAGTCGTCGTAGGTGTAAACGAGAGAGAACTAAATAATGATGCAAGAAATAGTAAAAATTCACCCAAAAAACCTACAGAAAATACATTCGTGCCATTACATAGGAAGGGACAAATCAATTTCGACAATTATGACAAAAGTGGTTTTGCTGGATTAAAGAATCATGAAAAGTTCGGA
>NW_013835501.1:0-411 GCF_000517525.1 Limulus polyphemus
ACCCCTATTGCTGACATTCATATCTGGGATGTGACTTCTAACAGGACTGAAAATGTCTGCATTAGGGTTTAGCTGCGGGGTTTGGAAGAGGCTTGTCATTGTCTGGGGCTGATTAAGTCGATGGTTAATGTATCCTCCTTGTGTAAAAGACAGTAGATCATCCTTTAATGTATTTAATTCGCTTTATAATTTACCAACGTTTTCCATTTGTGTATGCTGGCTTTCTTTCAATTGTTGGAGACTTTCTTCTTGTTTATTTTCTTTCTCCTCCAACCACTGCTCTAGTCTCTCTTCTTCTTTATTTTCTTTCTCCTCCAACCACTGCTGTAATCTCTCTTCTTGTTTCTTTTCTCGTTCTTCTTGTTTCTTTTCTTTTTCCTCCAACAACTGTTGTAATCTCTCTTCTTGCTT
>NW_013835502.1:0-406 GCF_000517525.1 Limulus polyphemus
GTTTCATATAGTAAAACATTTGATATCACCCACGAGTTGACAGGTCTGTTTCATATAGTAAAACATTTGGTATCACCCACAAGTTGATAGGTCTGTTTCATATAGTAAAACATTTGGTAACACCCACAAGTTGACAGGTCTACTTCATATAGTAAAACATTTGGTATTAACCACAAGTTGAGAGTCTGCTTCATATAGTAAAACATTCGGTATTAACCACAAGTTGACAGGTCTGCTTCATATAGTAAAACATTTGGTATTAACCACAAGTTGACAGGTGTGTTTCATATAGTAAAACATTTGGTATCACTCACAAGTTGACAGGTCTGCTTCATATAGTAAAACATTTGGTATACCCACAAGTTGACAGGTCTGCTTCATATAGTAAAACATTTGATATCACCCA
>NW_013835503.1:0-412 GCF_000517525.1 Limulus polyphemus
CCACATAAAAGGCTTGTAAAAAAAAAGTATCTCTATATGTGGGGGGGGGGGGGAGGATAAATTAGCAAATTAAATAGAAGAGTGGCTGGATGGAAAAAAGCACAGGGTTGTTACAAATGGAGTTCAGTTAAACTGGATTATTTTCACAAGTGGGGTACCTCGGAGTTCAGTCTTTGGACTTTACTCTTTTTGATTTAGATGAAGGGATAGTCAATAAATTACTCAAATTTGCTGATGATATTAAGGTATCTGGTTTTGCTAGCTGTGATAAGGATGCTGCTGATTTACAAAAGTATTTAAATCATTTAGTGAGGTGGGCAAATAAATGGCAGATGGGTTTTAATTATAATAAATACAAGATAATGCATGTGGGTTATCATAATTTGAATTATAAGTATAATTTGGATGGAAA
>NW_013835504.1:0-701 GCF_000517525.1 Limulus polyphemus
CCCCCATACTCATCTTTAACTTTATTTGGTACAACATCTCCATAAACACATAGATGTAACTATAGTTACCGAATTTATAACCACCATACTCAACTTTAGCCATACTTGGTACAACTACTCCATGAACACCTAGGTGTAACTCTAGTTACAGAATTTATAACAACCATACTCATCTTTAGCCTTACTTGTAACAACTACTCCATAAATACCTAGGTGTAACTATAGTTACCGAATTTATAACCACCATACTCATCTTTAGCCTTACTTGGTACAACTACTCCATAAAACTCTAGGTGTAACTATAGTTACCGAATTTATAATCATCATACTCATCTTTAGCCTTACTTGGTACAACTACTCCATGAACACCTAGGTGTAACTCTAGTTAAAGAATTTATAACCACCATACTCAGTTAAACCTAGGTATTTATGGAGTAGTTTTGCCAAGTAAGGCTAAAGATGAGTAAGGTGGTTATAAATTCTGTAACTAGAGTTACACCTAGGTGTTCATGGAGTAGTTGTACCAAGTAAGGCTAAAGATGAGTATGGTGGTTATAAATTCGGTAACTATAGTTACATCTAGGTATTTATGGAGTAGTTGTACCAAGTAAGGCTAAAGATAAGGCTAAAGATGAGTATGGTGGTTATAAATTCGGTAACTAGTTACACCTAGGTGTTTATGGAGTAGTTATACCAAGTTT
>NW_013835505.1:0-410 GCF_000517525.1 Limulus polyphemus
CGGTAACTTGAGTTACACCTAGGTGTTCGTGGACTTGTTGTACCAAATAACGCTAAAGATGAGTATGGTGGTTTTAAATTCGGTAACTAGAGTTACACCTAAGTGTTCATGGAGTAGTTGTACGAAGTAAGGCTAAAGATGAGTATGGTGATTATAAATTCTGTACCCAAAGTTACACTTAGGTGTACATGGAGTAGTTGTATAGAGTAAGCCTAAAGATAAGTATGGTGATTATAAATTCGGTAACTAGAGTTAAACCTAGGTGTTCGTGGAATAGTTGTACCAAGTAAGGCTAAAGATGAGTATGATGGTTATAAATTCGGTAACTATAGTAACACCTAGGTGTTTATGGAGTAGTTGAACCAAGTAAGGCTAAAGATGAGTATCGTGGTTATAAATTCTATAACTAG
>NW_013835506.1:0-411 GCF_000517525.1 Limulus polyphemus
ATTAACACTCTGGCATTAATCACGATATTTTTTACCTTATTTTATAATGCCACGTATTTTCTCAGCGCTTATGACGTTACGTTTTATATTACCGTGTTTGTCGTACTTAAAAGAACACTCAATACACTGCTAATAAGCCTGCCTCGGAAAAAACTCGGGTCGAGGCCTCCCATACAAGAATATATTATTTCAAAACTACGCCCCCCCCCAGTGGTATGTCTACGGACTTACAACGCTGGAAACCGAGTTTCGATACCCGTGGTGAGCAGAGCACAGATAGCCCATTGTGTAGATTTGTGCTCAATTCCAAACAAACAAATTCAGAGCTACATTAGCGCCATCTAAGATGTTAATTCTTTTTCAGTTTACAAACTATTTGTATTCCTCGAAATATCTTGTTCATAAAACATT
>NW_013835507.1:0-411 GCF_000517525.1 Limulus polyphemus
AAAACAAAAACACTAACTGAATAGAAGAATGGGCGTGATAATGTTCGCTGCTAACACTGAAATAAGTTTTCTAACACTGAACTGAATTGAATCGCAGAACTAACTCATTCAATACTCTCTGACTCTTATCTTTACATCGTACCCCTTCTTCTACACACCGCACTAAATTTTTAAATCGTCAGTGAAATGCCGATCCCTCTCTAACACACATCTAGTTAAAAACATGGAAAATGTAGCTTAAAACACTGCCCCTTCCTGGATTTGACTTCTCTTGAACAATCGTAATACACAAATAAACAACAAACTAAAGAGTCATTTCACTTAGTTTTTGGGTGTTTTTATTGTTTATTGTTTTAAGGGTTTATGGCATGCAGATGGGATAACCTTTTGTCCCTTATCGTCACCTGCTGT
>NW_013835508.1:0-532 GCF_000517525.1 Limulus polyphemus
CTTTTTGAATCTGTTATTTGATCTATATTTCACTCTTTGAAAAAGCAGGAATTTAATCATTTGTTATTATATCCATGTTTCATACTCTTCGAAAAAGAATGGATTGGTTTAACCGGATTACTTTATCTGTGTTTAGTGCTTTTTGAATCTGTTATTTGATCTATATTTCACCCTTTGAAAAAGCACAGATTTAATCGTCTATTATTTCATCTGTATTTCATTCTTTTTTGAAAAAGTGTGGATTTAATCATCAGATATTTGACTTATTTTACTGCAGATTCTTGTGAAATTGTGACTTGTGGACCAGGAGCATACTGTAAAGATGGCGAATGTCATTGTAAAGAAGGCTTAATTGGTGATCCAAAAGATGTTTTTCGTGGATGTGTTCGTAAGTTTTTTTTATAAGTTGCGTGTTTTTATACTTTAGATTACTTCTTGGACTACTGTGCATGATGGCCAGAAAAATGCAACTTTTCAATATTGGGACATCTTGATTTCAATTCTCCTCTGTTTTTTTTAGTTATGTTACCAG
>NW_013835509.1:0-404 GCF_000517525.1 Limulus polyphemus
AATATTATTTATTCGTCGCTATGGCAACAAGAGGCTGTGTAAATGACCCAAACATATTCTGTTATATTTGTGGTAAACTTGTTGTAAAGAAACAAAGGCAAAACATTACAGAATTCGTCAAAAAAACGTATTTTGGAATAAAACTTGGGGACCAAAACAAATCATAAGCTCCGCACAAAGTTTTGCACCATTTGTGTCAAAGAGTTGAGACAATGGACTAAAAGTAAAAAAACGTCTTTGCCTTTTGGAATTCAAATGGTCTGGCGTGAGCCTCGAAACCATAGCGATGAATGCTATTTTTGCTCATGTAACATGCAAGTCTACAACACTCGAAATAAAAAGAAAATTCTGAATCTGATGTCAATAAAAATTATAATAGGGATTGTTTTTAACCTGAAACGTCT
>NW_013835510.1:0-412 GCF_000517525.1 Limulus polyphemus
AAACCGGATTTTATATAAGGATAACACAAGGCCCAGGAATTTTCGAAACCGGACTTGATATAAGGATAACATAAGGCCCAGGAATTTTCGAAACCGGATTTGATATAAGGATAACACAAGGCCCAGGAATTTTCGAAACCGGATTTGATATAAGGATAACACAAGGCCCAGGAATTTTCGAAACCGGATTTGATATAAGGATAACACAAAGACCAGGAATTTTCGAAACCGGATTTGATATAAGGATAACACAAAGACCAGGAATTTTCGAAACCGGATTTGATATAAGGATAACACAAAGACCCAGGAATTTTCGAAACCGGATTTGATATAAGGATAACATAAGGCTCGCTTACCAACAACATGCCCCCCAGTGGCACAGCGGCATGTCTGCGGACTTACAACGCTAGAA
>NW_013835511.1:0-691 GCF_000517525.1 Limulus polyphemus
AAAGTCTTACATCAAAGGCATCATAGTGTTAAAATATGAGGAAAATCAAATTTTTTTCAAAATTATGGGAAAAACATGGGCTATAGCCTTTGTTGTTTCGGTGAAAATACGAATTTATTGAAACATAGAAAAAAGTGCTTTTTAAAGTCAAGATGAATAGAAAAATATGGGGTAGTGATCATTTCTTCGGAAAACTCAAAAGTGAGACACTATTGTATTATCGAAAAATATGATGTCCTGTGAAAAGCTAAAAAAAGTAGAACTTTCACTAACCCAGAGTAAAAACAATCGAAAAAGTGGATTTTATTTTGTAAGAAGACGTTGTGACTTTTTAGATGTTGGGAGTTTGGATGGATAATCTTATTTTTAAAGCTCGTCTTTTGCTTTCATGATCTGAAGAAAAAATATAGTAAAATCGAAGCTATCTAAAAATTTGATAACAGATTATATTTATTCCAATTGAGAATTTTGATGAGAGGATATCCATTTTGAAAGTCTTACATCAAAGACATCATTGTGTTAAAATATGAGGAAAATCAAATTTTTTCAAAATTATGGGAAAAACATGGGCTATAGCCTTTGTTGTTTCGGTGAAAATACGAATTTATTGAAACATAGAAAAAGTGCTTTTTAAAGTCAAGATGATTAGAAAAATATGGGGTAGTGGTCATTTCGTCGAAAAACTCAAAAG
>NW_013835512.1:0-409 GCF_000517525.1 Limulus polyphemus
TACAGGATTTATCAATACTGTGTCCTGTCAATAAGAAGATTCAGGATTTATCAATACTGTGTACTGTCAATAAGAAGACATAATTTAACAATACTGTGTCCTGTCAATAAGAAGATACAGGATTTATCAATACAGTGTACTGTCAATAAGGAGACACAAAATTTTACAATAATGTGTCCTGTCAATAAGAATATAAAGGATTTATCAATACTGTGTACTGTCAATAAGAAGACACAAGATTTAACAATACTGTGTCCTGTCAATAAGAAGATACAAGATTAATCAATATTGTGTCCTGTCAATAAGAAGATACAGGATTTATCAATACTGTGTACTGTCAATAAGAAGACAAAAGATTTAACGATACTGTGTACTATCATAACAAGTCATAAGATTTAATGATACTGTG
>NW_013835513.1:0-411 GCF_000517525.1 Limulus polyphemus
GAGTCCCAAGAAACTTCTCAACTCTCCCACATTGTCTGGTGTTGGCCAGTCACGCACTGCTTTCACGTTTTTAGGATCAGTTTGCACACCATGCTCACTTATGATGTAACCTAAGTAAAGAACCTCTTTCTGGAACAAGTAGCATTTCTTGGGATGGAGTTTGAGGTTTGCTGCTTTCAAATGCTTGAATACTGCCTCTAGCTGGGACATTTCCTCATCAAAAGTTGTTGCAAATACAATGACATCGTTCAGGTACACTTGGGCTATCCTCCATTGTAGGCGTTCCAATACTCTTTCCATCAGCCTCTCAAATGTTGCTGGAGCATTACTAAGCCCGAATGGCATCACTCGGTTTTTGCCAGAGACCTTGGCCATAACTAAATGCTGTCTTAGGTCTATCTGCTTCAGCCA
>NW_013835514.1:0-411 GCF_000517525.1 Limulus polyphemus
CACAGAAGCTCTGTGGTATGACAGGACATTATGCAAAGTTGTGGGAACTAGTATGGGTAACTATTGAGCTCATGGGCATGAAGGAAAGACACAAAGTATACTTGGCTGACATTGAAGGCCAATGCATACTAGGGTTGGACTACTTACAACCGAGGAAGTGTGTAGTTAATTTTGATAAAATGATGTTTGGTAACAACAAAGGCCAAATTCCGGTAAGTGTTGTTGCTTCTGTTGACTTGCAAGTCACAGCACTTAAGTCAACTACAACACGCCCTATGTCAGAGAAGATAATTTGGGGTAGAATAAAAGAACATCCCCAAGGAAACCCGATGCTTGTGGAAACAGTGGAAGACCCATCCAGGCCAGCAGATTTGAAGATTGGAAGGTCACTTGTGGCAGGTCATCAAGTAG
>NW_013835515.1:0-411 GCF_000517525.1 Limulus polyphemus
TGTCCCTTAGCACCAACCACTACTGGTTTCCCGAAGCTGACTTATTGGTGGTATTTTTCTTACACTGGCTCCTCAGATGTCCTTGCTCCCCACAGTTCCAACAGCCTTTCTGGGTAGCAGCCTTTCCTGCTGTATCATCTTCCCTGTGCTGAAGTTTCCAGCATTGAGCTATCTTGTGCCCAGGTTTGTTACAGTGCCAGCAAAGTCCCTCAAACTTCTCTGAAAGCTGACCTTTTCTGGCCTTGAATCCAGATGACTGTACCAACCTCGGTACCTCTGTGCTGGACTTAACGTAGGATTCAAATTCGAGAGCTCTGGCCATTGCATCCTGCATGGTAGAGGGGTGTGCTTGCTTCACTTGTAACTTAAGTTGTGGACTTCCAAGTCATCTACGAACTGATCCCTCAGCAA
>NW_013835516.1:0-603 GCF_000517525.1 Limulus polyphemus
GATTCTAGCTGTCTAGCCATTATCCAGTATATACATAAAACACACCTAGTTGATTCTAGCTGTCTAGCCATTATCCAGTATATACATACAACACACCTAGTTGATTCTAGCTGTCTAGCCATTATCCAGTATATACATAAAACACACCTAGTTGATTCTAGCTGTCTAGCCATTATCCAGTATATACATACAACACACCTAGTTGATTCTAGCTGTCTAACCATTATCCAGTACACATACGACACACCTTGTCAATTCTAGCTGTCTACCCATTATCCAGTAAACACACTACACACCAAGTTGGTTCTAACTGTCTAGCCATTATCCAGTACATACACTATACACATAGCTGATTCTAGCTGTCTAGCCATTATCTGGTACACATACTACACTCAAATTGATCTTAGTTTGTAGTATGTGTACCAGATAATGGCTAGACCCTCAAACTGATCTTAGCTGTCTAGCCATTATCAAGTACATACACTATACACATAGCTGATTCTAGCTGTCTAGCCATTATCTGGTACACATACTACACTCAAACTGATTCTAGCTGTCTAGCCATTATCTGGTACACATACTACACTCAAACTGATCCTAGCT
>NW_013835517.1:0-413 GCF_000517525.1 Limulus polyphemus
AAGATTCTGTGTATTACTAAAATCTGTATCAAGAAAGAATAAACAGTTTTAATTAAGAAAGGACTTGTATCGCCGAAGTTCATCGGAAAGTAGTTATACCAGAAATTAACAAACCAGCAAATACGTAACAAATTGGTGTCAGAATTGCGATCCAAAAGAATAATAAAAAAAGAAGATGGAAACGAGAAGTGGAAAATCAAACTACAGCTTAGCAGATTTGATGGCAGCAATACAAGAACAGCAAAAGAAACAAGAAGACCAAAAAAAAATAACTGCAAAAGAAACAAGAAGAACGAGAAAAGAAACAAGAAGAGAGGCTACAGCAGTGGTTGGAGGAGAAAGAAAAGAAACAAGAAGAGATTTTAAAGCAGTTGGAGGAGAAAGAAAAGAAACAAGAAGAAAGATTAAAGCAG
>NW_013835518.1:0-408 GCF_000517525.1 Limulus polyphemus
ATCCAAGTATTTCCAGTGGTTGTTCTTTCAAGCTCGTTGCCAGATATATTGCTTTCTGCTCCTTTGTCCATCCGTTCATCTCTGCCAGTAGCTCAAATTGTGCTCTATATGCTTCCCACGGTGCTTTCCCATCGTATTCCTGTGGCTTCTTTCGTACTGGATCACTCCTAGTACTGACATTCATATCTGGGATGTGACTTCTAGCAGGACTGAAGATGTCTGCATTAGGGTTTAGCTGCAAGCTCTGGAAGGGGCTTGCCATTGTCTGGGGTTGATTAAGTCGATGGTTAATGTATCCTCCTTGTGTAAAAGACAATAAATCGTTCTTTAACGTATCTAATTTGCTTTTAAATTTACTAATGTTTTCCATTTGTACTTCTTGCCATTGTTGTTAACTTTCTTGTATTT
>NW_013835519.1:0-449 GCF_000517525.1 Limulus polyphemus
CCATAAGATGGGTAGTTATGCGACACGCACCACCTGGTCACACACACACCATAAGATGGGTAGTTATGCGACACGCACCACCTGGTCACACACACCATAAGATGGGTAGTTATGCGACACGTATCACCTGGTCACACACTCACCATAAGATGGGTAGTTATGCAACGTGCCCTGCATTTTGAGGTACTGGTGGAAGTAAGACCCAAATTGCGTTGGAGGCGCACCGTCTAACCAGTTTAACCTCACTGTCGCAGGCCTCACATTAATAATAACAATAATAAAGAGCAGATGTGGGTGCTCTAGCCCACAATGTCCCACATTTCTACCACTTTTCACTGTCTGCACCCAGATGTGGGAAGATGGCTGCTAAAAAAAAATTAAGAAGAAAGAAATAATAAAACACATCAATACATCAATGGGGGAGACAACAAAACTGTCCTTGAAGTTAG
>NW_013835520.1:0-411 GCF_000517525.1 Limulus polyphemus
TCATATGGGCCTTCCCGCGGAGAAGACAACTTATGAGACTTCCCTTTGGTCTTCCTGGGGTTATACAATCACACTTTGTCTCCTGGTGCAAAGCTGACTTCAGTAGATTTCTTAGTATAATAAAGCTTCATGGAATCAGCAGACGTTTTCAAGTTTGAACGCACTTGATGGTGAATATCAACCATCTTTTCAAATAATACTTTCACGAACTCTGACACATTTTCAGGCAACTTTTCATAAGGTGGACATCCTGTTATCAGGTCCACTGGCAACCGTAGTTCCCGACGAAACATCAGCTTTGCTGGAGTGTATTCAGTGGCTTCATGCTCTGCTGTTCTATAGGCCATCAACAGTGGAGGGAGTAAGACATACCAGTCATTTTGGTGGCTATTACAAAACTTTTCCAATTCC
>NW_013835521.1:0-410 GCF_000517525.1 Limulus polyphemus
TGAAAGGTCAATATAATAAAAATAATAAATATATATAAATGTATGATGTTATGAGATTTAAGCTATTTAGTCTAAACATTTATATTTTCATGTTATAATCTGTGTTCATTCTAGAATGAAAGAGGCATAATTTATATTTACTTCCTAATTTTTTCACGGTGGTTGCGAGATTGGTCAAATCTACCGAACCTGTACGGAGATTAATTACTGAAAATGGCATATAAAATATAAAGTTTTTTTTTTAGAAACGTCTGATAACTACCTGGATATTATAAAGATTTCGTATATGAAAGTTGAAAATTTTCTGATGCATAAAAGTATTTTTACTCTTAAAATGAATATTACTTTGCATGATAGATAGGCAACATGCAAAAAGAAAAAAAAAAGACACGAAAAAAACATTGCTTTAC
>NW_013835522.1:0-412 GCF_000517525.1 Limulus polyphemus
ATGCGGGCTCTGTAAGGGGCTTGCCATTATCTGGGGCTGATTAAGTCGATGGTCAATGTATCCTCCTTGTGTAACACACAACAAATCGTTCTTTAACATATCTAATTTCGTGTTTAAATTTACTGATGTTTTCCATTTGTACCTCTTGCCATTGTTGTTGATTTTCCTGTAGTTGCTGTTGACTTTCTTCCTGTTTCCTCTCTTGTTCCAGTTGCCACTGCTGTAATCTCTCTTCTTGTTTCTTTTCTCGTTCTTCTTGTTTATTTTCTTTTTCTTCCAACAACTGTTGTAATCTCTCTTGTTTATTTTGCTGTTCGAGCTGCCATTGTTGTAGGTTTTCTTGCCACTGCTGTAATCTTTCTTCTTGTTTATTTTCTTTTTCCTCTAACAACTTCTGTAATCTCTCTTCTTG
>NW_013835523.1:0-356 GCF_000517525.1 Limulus polyphemus
ATCTAGAATTTTGTAAGTAAACGTGAAAATTGCAGCGAACCTTAATAAAAATTACAAAAAGATTCATATAAATGGTACTAAGTACTGGTACAAAACGCAAAACCTTCAATAACTCCCTTAAAACGCATCGTAGGAAGGTGAAACTTCGCATGATACTGTGGAACAAACTAGTGAATATAAATAGCAAAAAAGGTTAAGATCCATCAATTTAGAACCCTCTGATAGCAAGAAATCTATAACAGAGGAATATCAAAAAGCTTCACTGCACTACACATTCTCTTTCAGAAAGCCAATAAAGTAGTAACAAAATGGACCACAAAAGACTCAAAAATGATAATATGAAGCTAGAGTTTTGT
>NW_013835524.1:0-411 GCF_000517525.1 Limulus polyphemus
GGTATCGTTGAAGTTAATGTTCGTTCGCTCGTGATACTGTTTGTTTTAGCGCGAGTATTGAGATTAAGTGTATCGCAGAGTTATATTCGGAAAGAATAAACCAGTTTTATTAAGTAAATACTTGTGTCGCTAAAGTTTCGTTGGAAACGAAGTTACGGAAAAATCAATTAACAAACGGAGACGTAACAGTACGAATACCTTGGGCAGTCTAAACATCTTGAAGACAACAGGGCATTCTCTGACACAATTTTAGAATGTGGGAAGATATACAAATAACTTGCAAGTTGGAGGTTCAAAATGATTAGAAGCTGAAAAAAATGGTGTAGGAAATTAGAGGTACATACCTCTACAGGAGTCTACTGCCACGATAGTTAAAAAATCCGTTGAACCAAACGACAGTCAATTTTCCTA
>NW_013835525.1:0-409 GCF_000517525.1 Limulus polyphemus
GAAAAGATTACCACTCGTGTAGATGAGGGTAAGGGTGTAGATTTGGTGTATCTGGATTTTCAGAAAGCCTTTGACAAAGTGCTTCATAAAAGGCTTGTATGAAAAAAGATATTTTTAGATGTGGGGATAAGTTAGTTAATTGGATAGAAGAGTGGCTTGATGGAAGAAAGCAAAGGGTTATTATAAATGGAGTTCAGTCAGATTGGATTAATGTCACAAGTGGGGGTACCTCAGAGCTCAGTCTTGACCATTTCTTTTTTCATTGATATTAGTGACGAGGGAATGGTCAATAAATTATTTAAAATTTGCTGATAATATTAGGTCTTGGGTGTTGCCAACTGTGTAGAGGATGCTGCTGATTTACAAAAGGATTTAGATCATTTAGTGGGTTGGGCAAATATATGGCAGA
>NW_013835526.1:0-411 GCF_000517525.1 Limulus polyphemus
CTACACTATGTTACTAGGGTATTACAACAGTTCTACACTATGTTACTGGGGTATTGCAATAGTTCTACACTATGTTACTAGGGTATTACAACAGTTCTACACAATGTTACTATAGTATTACAACAGTTCTACACAATGTTACTAGGGTATTACAACAGTTCTACACAATGTGACTAGGGTATTACAATAGTTCTACACTATGTTACTGGGGTATTACAAGACTTCTACACTATGTTACTGGGGTATTACAAGAGTTCTACACTATGTTACTAGTGTATTACATGAGTTCTACACTATGTTACTATGGTATTACAAAAGTTCTACACCATGTTACTAGGGTATTACAATAGTTCTACACAATGTTACTGGGGTATTAAAAAAGTTCTACACTATGTTACTAGTGTATTACAT
>NW_013835527.1:0-411 GCF_000517525.1 Limulus polyphemus
GCCAAAGCCTGTTGGCATGCACCACCTTTGGCTTACCTCGCCGACCACATTTTATCCGGAAAGTCACGTCTGAGAGACGATCCACTATGTCATATGGGCCTTCCCATGGAGAAGACAACTTGGGAGACTTCCCTTTGATCTTCCGGGGATTATACAACCATACCTTGTCTCCTGGTACAAAGCTGACTTCAGTAGATCTCTTATCATAAGTTAACTTCATCGAATCAGCAGACGTTTTCAAGTTTGAACACACTTGATGGTGAATATCATCCATCCTTTCCGATAACACTTTCACAAACTCTGACACATTTTCAGGCAACTCCTCATAAGGTGAGCATCCCTTATGCTTGGGTCCCCTTTTAGCACTACGTGTACTGCATGTTCTGCACCATTCTTCTATTTGCATTTCCC
>NW_013835528.1:0-409 GCF_000517525.1 Limulus polyphemus
TCTGTGATGATGACAAATGGACTATGCTCTTCTTATAGAGGTCAGTTAAATGTTCTGGAAGTGTATGTCCTTTCTTTACAGTTGTATTTCTTGTTTTAACATTGACTGGCTCTACCTCCTGGTACATACCCAACAATACCCCTTCCTTAAGTGTCTGCTCATATTTAGAGAAATTGGCCAATATTATAGGTACTACTTGATGACCTGCCACAAGTGACCTTCAAATCCGCTGGCCTGGATGGGTTTTCCACATCTTCCACAACCATTGGGCTTCCTTGGGCATGTTCTTTTATCCTACCCCAAATTATCTTCTCTGACATAGGGGTATTGTAGTTGACTTAAGTGTTGTGACATGCAAATTAATGGATGCAGCAACACTTACAGGAATATGGCCTTTGTTATTTCCAAA
>NW_013835529.1:0-411 GCF_000517525.1 Limulus polyphemus
AAAAAGTTTCCTGAAAATGTGTCAGAGTTTGTGAAAGTGTTAACAGAAAGGATGAATGATATTCATCATCAAGTGCGCTCAAACTTGAAAACGTCTGCTGATTCGATGAAGTTATCTTATGATAAGAGATTTACTGAAGTTAGCTTTGTACCAGGAGACAAGGTGTGGTTGTATAATCCCAGGAAGACCAAAGAGAAGTCTCCTAAGTTGTCTTCTCCATGGGAAGGCCCATATGACATAGTGGATCGTCTCTCAGACGTGATTTTCCAGATAAAATGTGGTCAGCGAGGTAAGCCAAAGTTGGTGCATGCCAACAGGTTTTGGCATTATCACGGTCCAGGACATTTCAGTTGGGAAGAAGTGAACAATGGAAAAATGATGCTGCTGAAGATGTGTCACCTGAAAAAGCCA
>NW_013835530.1:0-411 GCF_000517525.1 Limulus polyphemus
GCATAGTAGAGGGGTGTGCTTGCTTTACTTGTATTTTCAGTTGTGGACTGTCTAAGGCATCTACAAACTTGATCCCTCAGCAACAACTTGGGGACATTGGGTGGTGCATTTGGGTAGGCCTTGTGTGCCAGCTCTTGCAGGCTCTCCCCTTTAGCACGGACTCTAGTTCTAAACCTGGCCCTGTAGACTTTGGACTGATTTTGAGTTCCATACCTGAGCTTTAGAGCAGCTACCAGTGCTCTGTAGTTGTTCCTGTCATCTGCTGACAACTGTCCTAGTATTTCCAGTGGTTGTCCCTTCAAGCTCGATGCCCAATATACTGCTTTCTGCTCCTCTGTCCATCTATTCATCTCTGCCAGTAGCTCAAATTGTGCTTTATATGCTTCCCGTGGTGCTTTCCCATCATATTCC
>NW_013835531.1:0-647 GCF_000517525.1 Limulus polyphemus
TCGGGCGTAACTAGTAGTTACATGCCGGTAACTTCTATACACTGGGTCGGGCGTAGCTAGTTGCATACCGGTAACTTCTACAGACTGGGTCGGGCGTTGCTAGTTGTGTCATGCCGGTAATTTCTACAGACTGGGTCTGGCGTAGCTAGTAGTTGCATGCCGGTAACTTTTACAGACTGGGTCGGGCGTAGCTAGTTATTGCATGCCGGTAACTTCTACGGACTGGGTCGGCGTAGCCAGTAGTTAAATGCCGGTGACTTCTACGGACTAGGTCGGGCGTAGCTAGTAGTTGCATGCCAGTAACTTCTATAGACTGGGTCGGGCGTAACTAGTAGTTACATGCCAGTAACTTCTATAGACTGGGTCGGGCGTAGCTAGTAGTTGCATGCCAGTAACTTCTATAGACTGGTTACTGGCATGTAACTACCAGCTATGCCCGACCCTTCTATAGACTGGGTCGGGCGTAGCTAGTAGTTGCATGCCGGTAACTAGCTACGCCCGACCTAGTCTATAGAAGATTATTGCATGCCGGTAACTTCTACGGACTGGGTCGGGCGTAGCCAGTAGTTGTATGCCGGTAACTTCTACGGACTAGGTCGGGCGTAGCTAGTAATTGCATGCCAGTAACTTCTATAGACTGGGTCGGG
>NW_013835532.1:0-410 GCF_000517525.1 Limulus polyphemus
TATAATATATTTATTGTGAAGTATTCACTGTGTTATAGAAGGATATTAATATAATATGTTTATTGTGGAATATTCACTGTTTTATAGAAGGATATTAATATAATATGTTTATTGTGGAATATTCACTGTTTTATAGAATAATATTAATATAATATATTTATTGTGAAATATTCATTGTATTATAGAAGAATATTAATATAATATATTTATTGTGAATATTCACTGTTTTATAGAAAAATATTAATATAATATGTTTATTGTGGAATATTCACTGTTTTATAGAATAATATTAATATAATATTGTTGCGTCAGCAAGGTCACGTGACTAGTGTCACGCCACCTGCTTTCTAGAACTATCCCGTTTCTTCGGGAGTGCTCTAGTATTTACTAGATTGGGGGGGGGGGTTTGG
>NW_013835533.1:0-411 GCF_000517525.1 Limulus polyphemus
GAGTAGCCTGCCTTTCAGCTTGATCTCGAAGTCTAACTTTACGTTGTTCCAAAGTCTCTTCCTGTATTTGAGCAGCCTGTCTTGCAGCTTGTGCTCGAAGTCTTTGATTGCGTTCTTCTTCTGTTTCAGCTGCTCTTTGTGCTTGCATTCTTTTAGCGGCAGAAGACTTTCCATAGAAAGAACATTTTTGGGTGGCATAATCACTTGTATCACTAAACAATAATTTGCAATTCACAAAGTTACTAAATGAATTATGAAACAACTTAGCACTATTTAAAGAAAACTGTTTTTGCAAATACTGAATTGACAGCAAGGTGATCTGAGTGTCTCCCGCCATAACGCTTTCTATGTGCAAAACGTGCTTATGTTTGTATGTTTATTACAAAAAAGTTTATTACAAAAATATGGCAC
>NW_013835534.1:0-407 GCF_000517525.1 Limulus polyphemus
CTGAAAGCAACTCACTCGTGAAATGGCCCTGAAATTTCATGGCTCTCAAAACAATATGTAAACATCCAAGAAATATGGGAAAACGCCATAAACAAGGTGTTTGGATGCCTCACGAACTTTCCGATGATAATCGTTTTCAACGTGTGAACGTTGCTTCGTCTCTTCTGGCGCGTAATACGCGTGAACTATTTTAGGACAGAACTGTTACTGGTGATGAAAAATTGATTCTCTATGCGGATATTAAACGCCAAAAACGATGGTTCAGTCCTATACAAAAACCACTTCCGACCACAAAACCTGGACTCCACCCGCAGAACACATGCTTTGCATTTGGTGGGGCATCAAGGGAGTAATTGATTTCGAACTCCTCAATCCACAGCTAACTGTCAATACAGAGATCCATAGTT
>NW_013835535.1:0-410 GCF_000517525.1 Limulus polyphemus
ACTACTGTGTAACATGGAGGGAACTCCTTGCTATAGTAAAGAGTCAGACATATTTCCATCCTTACCTCTATGGTGCAAGGTTTACCATTAGGACAGACCATGCAGCATTACTCTGGTTAAGATCATTAACGAACCCAGAGGGACAACTAGCACATTGGATCGGAATATAGACCAGTATAATTATAATATTGAATATAGAGAAGGAAAATCCCATGGTAATGATAGGCTGAGCCGAAGACCCTGCAAAAATGACTGCAGACATTGCTGCAAAATAGAGGTTGAACTAACCAGGTACCATCAAGTTGAAGTCAAGCCGACTGAAAGAGTTGATGATGGTGAAGTGGAACCAAATATAGATATCAAAGCAGAACAGGAGAAAGACTAAGATATGAAGCCAATGGTTGATTTTA
>NW_013835536.1:0-412 GCF_000517525.1 Limulus polyphemus
TTTTTAATCACATGTGATTTGTTCTGTCGAGTTAGTTTTTGTATATGTGTGTTTCTCCCATCTAACAATATTTTCGTGCATTTTTCCTAACGTTTTGATAAATTTACATACTGACGAAATTATTACAGCACTGATACAGTATGGTTCTCTAAGTTAATTATCTTTTTTGTGGGTTCCGCAATAGTGTACATTGCTCTTCGTATTATTTCCAACTTTTTCTTTTTTTTCGTTAATGTTATTTTTAGTCTTATTCTTTTTGCAGCTTTTCTGTGTTGTATGAACATTATCGAAATACATGGTCTTTTATTTATTTATATTGTTTCTATATCGTTTTCTATATGTACTATTCCTTCATTACGTTTTTTTTCTCTGCTTTCTATTTATAACTCAACACTATTTATATAGCGTATTT
>NW_013835537.1:0-411 GCF_000517525.1 Limulus polyphemus
ACTAAACTGTACATATTGAACATAAGTTATCGATACAATAAACTGTACATATTAACATAAGTTATCGATACATTAAACTGTCCATATTGAACATAAGTTATCGATAGACTAAACTGTCCATATTGAACATAAGTTATCGATAGACTAAACTGTCCATATTGAACATAAGTTATCGATACACTAAACTGTCTATATTGAACATAAGTTATCGATACACTAAACTGTACATATTGAACATAAGTTATCGATACACTAAACTGTCTATATTGAACATAAGTTATCTATACACTAAACTGTACATACTGAACATAAGTTATCGATACATTAAACTGTCTATATTGAACATAAGTTATCGATACACTAAACTGTACATATTAACATAAGTTATCGATACACTAAACTGTCTATATT
>NW_013835538.1:0-491 GCF_000517525.1 Limulus polyphemus
GGTACAACTACCGTGTTAGTGTATGTTATCCACGTACTGTTAAGGTATGGTACAACTATCGTGTTAATGTATGTTACCCATGTACTGTTAAAGTATGGTACCACCACCGTTTTAGTGTATGTTACCCATGTACTGTTAAAGTATGGTACAACTATTGTGTAAATATATGTTACCCATGTCTTGTTAAAGTATTGTACAACCACCGTGTTAGTGTATGTTATCTATGTACTGTTAAAGTATGGTACAACCAACGTGTTAGTGTATGTTATCCATGTACTGGTAAAGTATGGTACAACCAACGTGTTAGTGTTTGTTACCCATGTACTGGTAAAGTATGGTACAACCAACGAGTTAGTGTATGTTATCCATGTACTGTTAAAGTATGGTACAACCACCGTCTTAGGGGTATGTTATCCATGTACTGTTAAAGTATGGTACAACCACCGTGTTAGTGTATGTTACCAATGTACTGGTAAAGTATGGTACAACCA
>NW_013835539.1:0-679 GCF_000517525.1 Limulus polyphemus
TTATTGACAGTACACAGTATCGTTAAATCTTGTGTCTTCTTATTGACAGTACACTGTATCGTTAAATCTTGTGCCTTCTTATTGACAGTAACGATACTGTGTAAGATTTTAAGAAGACACTTGACAGGACACATTATTGTTAAGTGTACTGTCAATAAGAAGACACAAGATTTAACGATAATGTGTACTGTCAATAAGAAGACACAATATTCAACGATAATGTGTACTGTCAGTAAAAATAACACGAGATTACACAAGATTTAACAATACTGTGTACTGTCAATAAGAAGACACAAGACTTAACAATACTGTGTACTGTCAATAAGAAGACACAAGATTTATAAATACTGTGTACTATCAATAAGAACTCACAAGATTTAACGATAATGTGTACTGTCAATAAGAAGACACAAGATTTAACGATACTGTGTACTGTCAATAAGAAGACACAAGATTTAACGATACTGTGCACTGTCAATAAGAAGACACAAGATTTAACGATACTGTGTCCTGTCAATAAGAAGACACAAGATTTAACGATACTGTGTATTGTCAACAAGAAGACACAATATTCAACGATAATGTGTACTGTCAGTAAAAAAAACACAAGATTTAACAATAATGTGTCCTGTCAATAAGGAGACACAAGATTTAACGATACTTTCTTATTGACAGTACA
>NW_013835540.1:0-1004 GCF_000517525.1 Limulus polyphemus
CAGATAGTTCCTGGTCAGCTCCTGTCGTATTAGTCAAGGAGAAGGATGGGACCCAACGTTGCTGTGTGGACTTCAGGGCTCTTAACAGCATAACCGAAAAATACTCATACCCACTGCCAAGAATTGACGATACTCTTGATGCCCTAACTGGAGCCAGGTGGTTTTCAACTCTGGACTTAAAGTCAGGTTTCCATCAAGTAAAAATGGCTGAAGCAGATAGACCCAAGACAGCATTTGGTTATGGCCAAGGTCTCTGGCAATACCGAGTGATGCCATTCGGGCTCTGTAATGCTCCAGCAACATTTGAGAGGCTGATGGAACGAGTATTGGAAGGCCTACAATGGAGGATAGCTCTAGTGTACCTGGACGATGTCATCGTATTTGCAACAACTTTTGACGGGGAAATGTCCCGCTTTCAAACGCTTGAATACTTCCTCCAGCACTTTCTGAGACAACACTCTGCCAATTCCGACATTACTAGCATCACAATCCAGTATGTACAGCAGTGAGGGATTCGGAAGCCTTAAAAGTGGAGCAGAGGCCAATTTTTCCCTCAACGTCTTGAAAGAATGCTGGCAAGAAACTGTCCATTCAAACTTTTGGCCTTTTTTAGTCAAATCATGTAGTGGAGCAGCTATAGTTGCAAAGTCCTTCACAAATTTGCGGTAGTAAGTACAGAGTCCCAAGAAACTTCTTAGCTCTCCCACATTGTCTGGTGTTGGCCAGTCATGCACTGCTTTCACCTTATCAGGATCAGTTTGTACCCCATTCTCACTAACAATGTGGCCTACGTAAAGCACCTCTTTCTGGAACAAATGACATTTCTTGGGATGGAGTTTGAGGTTTGCTGGGCGAAAACGAACATGTGGTGGCCTACTTCAGTAGGGTGTTAAGTAGACCAGAGAGGAACTAATGTGTAACACAGAGGGAACTCCTTGCTATAGTAAAGAGTCTGACATATTTCCATCCTTACCTCTATGGTGCAAGGTTCACCATGAGGACAG
>NW_013835541.1:0-411 GCF_000517525.1 Limulus polyphemus
GATTGACTGTTATATAATTATGTATCTATCTGTAACATCGGTTAGTTAGCCGTCATGTACTTCCATGTAATGAAATGATTGGTTAAAGATGGTTGACTGTTATATAATTATGCATCTATCTGTAACATCAGTTAGTTAGCCGTCATGTTTTTCCATATAATCAATTGATTGATTAAAGATGGTTGACTGTAATATAATTATGTATCTATCTGTAAGATCAGTTAGTTAGCCGTCATGTACTTCCATATAATGAAATGATTGGTTAAATATGATTGACTGTTATACAATTATGTATCTATCTGTAACATCAATTAGTTAGCCGTGTTGTACTTCCATATAATCAATTGATTGGTTAAATATGGTTGACTGTTATATAATTATGTATCTATCTGTATCATCAGTTAGTTAGCC
>NW_013835542.1:0-411 GCF_000517525.1 Limulus polyphemus
GACATTGTTGATGATGTTAGATGTTAAGTAGCTTGTTATCTGACATTGTTGATGATGTTAGATGTTAAGTAGCTTGTTATCTGACATTGTTGATGATGTTAGATGTTAAGTAGCTTGTTATCTGACATTGTTGATGATGTTAGATGTTAAGTAGCATGTTATCTGACATTGTTAATGATTTTAGATGTTAAGTAGCTTGTTATCTCACATTGTTGATGATGTTAGATGTTAAGTGGCATGTTATCATACATTGTTGATGATGTTGGATGTTAAGTAGCATGTCATCATACATTGTTGATGATGTCAGATGTTAAGTAGCATGTTATCTGACATTGTTAATGATTTTAGATGTTAAGTAGCATGTTATCTGACATTGTTGATGATGTTAGATGTTAAGTAGTATGTTATCTG
>NW_013835543.1:0-411 GCF_000517525.1 Limulus polyphemus
GGTGCAACTGATTTGAAGTGATGGCAGAAGCAAGACTAAGCTTTGAGAAAAGGAAATTTATCCTAAAGTGTTACTGGAAGTGCGAGAATGTTTTTTTTTATGGGGATACCTCAAAGATAAGGTTTATAGCACAAAAACCTGCAACAATCAACGAGGTGAAAGCAGCAATGAAAGCAGAGAATGTGCCAAAATACCAAGTGAAATGATTCGTGATGTTTGCAATTCCATCTGTCATCGTTATCAGCAGTGCCTGGACCAGAACTGTCATTAGTTCGAACACCTGCGATAACTCAAAATATTCTACACATGTCTTCTTTAACTTGGATTATAAAACTCAAACATATCTTAATAAACATTCTATTTATAATCATTCAAAATGTGTATACATTTTTTTGGGACACCCTGTATATA
>NW_013835544.1:0-412 GCF_000517525.1 Limulus polyphemus
TCTTTAGTATAAGTACTCTATCTAAAAATTCTTTTTTTTTTCTTTCTTCTTCTTCTTCCATGTACAAACCTTTAGCTCCATCATCTCTTGACTAATTTAAGATCTAATTACAGTTTTGGACTCAGGAGGCCAAACCGTTTAGATTGATGTATTTGACCACACCCAAGGTCTCATAGATTAATTTACTCTAATCGTGCCTAAAAGAATTTCAATTTGAGGGTAAGCTGGTAGAGGTCCTCATGAGTAATAAAATATAATCGGGTATATGTGCACCCACTTGGTATTGCTGATGCACAAAAAAATAGCTAATAAAAATGGAAAAAAGGTTCTCATAAATTAATTTACTCTAACCCTGCCTAAAAGAATTTCAAGTGCCTCGGCTGTTGGGGATTTTTGTCTTGTTTGTGTACAA
>NW_013835545.1:0-410 GCF_000517525.1 Limulus polyphemus
GATTATTTAGAATTAATCCTGTGTGGTGAGTGTGTGTCATGGTTGTGTCGTTGATAGTTGTTTGGTCGTTATTGATTATAAAATTATTTAGTATTGATCCGTTCCTTTTGGTCTTTCTACAATTAAAATCCACATGTTTGCTGTTTAAGTCACCTATTATTATTATTGTTTTCGGTAACTGTGAGTTTAATGTTTGAATGTCTGGTTTGTCTTTAGGTGAAACGTATATACTTACTAGGGTTGTTGCTGGTGTCCTGTTAGTGTGGATATTACATAAAATAATTTCGTTTAGGATTTTATGTTTATTTGTGGTATTGTTACATGTAGTTCTGTTTTGTATAATAAGCTTGTCCCTCGTGTACCAGTTGTTTTATATCTATCTATTGATTTAAATCCTGGTATGTTAAAAA
>NW_013835546.1:0-411 GCF_000517525.1 Limulus polyphemus
ACTGAAATTTCTAGAAAGCCTTCACACACCTATAAATATAACCAATGTGACGCACCAAGAAAAAGAGTATATATATTATTAGTCTGCTATAGTCACTGTGCTATAAACTTTGCAAGCTGTAACTGCTATTATTATAATGCTTATCAATCGGAAAACTTCAGATATTTGACCAGGGGCATTTACAAATTTCTAATATTACAAATCATTTAACTTCAGTAGATTCTCATTGGACATTAGTATTTTTATGAAAACATTATATAAATTCATCATGGAAAACTTGGCGTGTGGCTGGTAAATAATGAAGGACAAAGCTAGCTAGCTTCTTGTTAAGTGAATTATACCTATGTCAATTCATAATAAACTTGCTCATCATGAACCCTCAATAAGATAGCGAAGTTCCAGACTAAAAGG
>NW_013835547.1:0-411 GCF_000517525.1 Limulus polyphemus
TCATAGATTCTGCATCTCAGCAAACCCTTGTGAGTATCAAGGTGCTGGATCACAAAGGAACTGTACTGAAACTCTGTGGTGTGACAGGACATTATGCAAGGTTGTCGGGACTAGTGTGAGTAACTATTGAGCTCATGAGCATAAAGAACAAATAGTAAGCATACTTGGCTGACATTGATGACCAATCCATATTAGGACTGAACTATTTAATACCGAGGAAGTGTGTAGTTAACTTCGATAAACTTACGATTGGAAACAACAAAGGCCTAATTCCAGTAAGTGTTGCTGCATCTGTTGATTTGCATGTCACAGCACTTAAGTCAATTACATACCCCTGTCTGAGAAAATAATTTGGGGTAGAATAAAAGAACATCCCCATGGGAGCCCAATGCTTTAGAAGCAGTGGAAGAC
>NW_013835548.1:0-761 GCF_000517525.1 Limulus polyphemus
GAACACCTAGGTGTAACTCTAGTTACAGAATTTATAACCACCATACTCATTTTTAGCCTTACTTGGTACAACTACTCCATGAACACCTAGGTGTAACTCTAGTTACCGAATGTGTAACTCCAAACTATATTTAGCGTTATTTGGTACAACAAGAATTCGGTAACTAGAGTTACACCTAAGTGTTCATGGAGTAGTTGTACCAAGTAACGCTAAAGATGAGTATGGTGGTTAAAAATTCTGTAACTAGAGTTACAACTAGGTTTCATGGAGTAGTTGTACCAAGTAAGGCTAAAGATGAGTATGATGGTTATAAATTCGGTAACTAGAGTTACGCCTACGTGTTCGTGGAGATAACCACCATACTCATCTTTAGTCTTACTTGGTACAACTACTCCATGAACACCTAGGTGTAACTCTAATTACCGAATTTATAACCACCATACTCATCTTTAGCCTTACTTGGTACAACTACTCCATGAACACCTAGGTGTAACTCTAGTTTCCGAATTTACAACCACCATACTCATCTTTAGCCTTACTTGGTTCCACTACTCCATGAAAACCTCGGTGTAACTTAGCTACCGAATGTTGAACCCCTATACTCATCTTTAGCGTTATTTGGTATAACAACTCCACGAACATATAGGTGTAACTCTAGTTACCGAATTTATAACCACCACACTCATCTTTAGCCTTACTTGGTACAACTACTCCATGAAACCTAGGTGTAACTCTAGTTACAGAATTTATAACCACCATAC
>NW_013835549.1:0-410 GCF_000517525.1 Limulus polyphemus
GATATGAGGAGCCAGTGTAAGAAGAATACTACCAATAAGTCAGCTTCGGGAAACCAGTAGTGGTTTGTGTTGAGGGACGCCTACCAATCCCCACCATGAAAGTCCCAACAGCTAGGTGTAAAATGCCAAGCACACATAGTGTCTACGTGACAGGAAAGCTAGATGGCCAAAAGTGCAATTTTGTCATAGATTCTGCATCTCAGCAAACTCTTGTGAGTATCAAGGTGCTGGTTCACAAAGGAGTACCAGAAGCCATACATCAGCTCTGTGGTGTGACAGGACATTATGCAAGGTTGTGGGGACCAGTGTGGGTAATTATTGAGCTCATGGGCATAAAGGACAGACAGAAAGTATACTTGGCTGACATTGAAGACCCATGCATACTAGGGTTGGACTGCTTACTACCGAGG
>NW_013835550.1:0-411 GCF_000517525.1 Limulus polyphemus
AAAACTTGAAAATAGCGTTGATAACTGGACCAATTGTTGGTTGAGATGTTGCAAAGGAAATATCTGCTGAAGCTTTTCGCCAGACACTAATCATAGCAGAACCGTCTGGAAAATGATCTATAGGAAATAGTACAGCTTATAAAATGAGTCAGATCAACGTAGGCCGGTAAGGCAATCACTGATTGGCATGTCCTTTAGCCAATCAGAAAATGTTACAGACCTACTGAAGGATGTGTAGATTGTATATGAATTATTTTTGTCGGCAAAGGACAGGTTTATATGTTTTAATAAAGATGGCTTCCAAAATATAGAGATGAAAGGTTTTACCTTTATATAACTACAATAAAAATATAATTATTCAGGAATGGTTTTTACTTTTATATAACTACAATAAAAATATAATTATTCAGG
>NW_013835551.1:0-407 GCF_000517525.1 Limulus polyphemus
ACACAACTATAGAGCACTGGGTAGCGGCTCTAGAGCTCAGGTACGGAACCCAAAATCAGTCAGAAGTCTACAGGGGCCAGGGTTCAGGACGAGAGTCCGTGCTAAAGGGGAGAGCCTGCAAGAGCTGGCACAGGGACTTGGGAAAGTATGGCACACAAGGCCTACCCAACTGCACCACCCGATCTCCTCAAGCTGTTGCTGAGGGATCAGTTCGTAGATGCCTTGAACAGTCCACAACTAAAAATACAAGTGAAGCAAGCACACCCCTCTACCATGCAGGATGCAATGGCCAGAGCTCTTGAATTTAAATCCTACGTCAAGTCCAGCACAGAGGTACCAAGGTTGGTACAGTCATCTGGATTCAAGGCCAGAAAAGGTCAGCTTTCAGAGAGGTTTGAGGTACTTTG
>NW_013835552.1:0-411 GCF_000517525.1 Limulus polyphemus
GTCCTTCTACCACTATATTTTGTCGACTGTTATAACGATCTTTTAGTCCTCTTTCCACTAGATTATTTTGACATTTATAAGGTTCCTTTTAGTCCGTTTTCCACTAGATTTTGTTGAGATTTATAAAGGTAATTTTAGTCCGTTTTCCAACAGATTTTATTGACTTTGAAAACGGATTTTTTGTTTTACTTCTACTAGATTTTGTTGACTTTCTTAACTGTCTTTTAGGCCTTCATAGACTAGATGTTTTCGATTTTGATAACGGTCATTTGAGCCTTTCTTATACTATATTTAATAACTTTTATAATGGTCTTTTTGATCCTTCTTAAACTAGATTTTGTCGATATTGATAACGATATTTTAGAACTTCCTCATAAATATTCTGTTAACATTAATGGCGGTCGTTTTAGT
>NW_013835553.1:0-406 GCF_000517525.1 Limulus polyphemus
GGCTTCTGGCACTCCTTCGTGATTTAACACCTTGAAGCTCACAAGGGTTTGCTGAGACGCAGAGTCTATGACAAAGTTGCACCTTTGGCCATCTAGCTTTCCTGTCACATAAACACTGTGTGTGCTTGGCATTTTATACCTAGCTGTTGGGACTTTCAAGATGGGGGTTGATGGGCATCGCTCAACACCAACCACTACTGGTCTTCTTGAGGCCGACTTGTTGGTAATATTCCTCCTACACTGGCTCCTCAAATGTCCGTGCTTTCCACAGTTCCAACAACCTTTCTGGAAACCAGCCTTTCCTGCTGTGGCACCTCCCCTGTGTTGAAGTTGCCAGCATTGAGCTCTCTTGTGCCCAGGTTTGTTACAGTGCCAGCAAAGTCCCTCAAACTTCTCTGAAAGCAGA
>NW_013835554.1:0-538 GCF_000517525.1 Limulus polyphemus
AATTATTAAACATACTAATGTTATAACAATGTATATTTCCCATGATGACTCACTGTTATCCAGTTATAAATCTTAGATCCATGGAGTATAATAGCTTCATTCTACAGTAAATTCAGAGATTGAAGTATTCACATGTTTACAAAAATACCTACTGCCCATCCACTCAGACACTACTGAATGTCTGATAAAAGTTCAGATCTTTTGCATTCGATAGCTACAAATTCTCCGGGTAAAAAATATTAGATATATAAGGACTATGATTGTCGACATTTCTTATTGGTTGGGTGGTTTGTAAGATGTATAAATGGGAAAATATAAAGACAAAAACGGCATAAATATTTCTGTACAAATAAAATATTTTTTTCCTTATGTAAATTAGATGAGAACTCTGTCAAACAGTTTCTGGTTTTACTATCCTTCGTGTTTCTGAAGACTCTGTCAGATAGTTTCAAGGACTGGCATTACTATCTATCCTTCGTGTTTCTGAAGACTCTGTCAGATAGTTTCAAGGACTGGCATTACTATCTATCCTTCGTGT
>NW_013835555.1:0-1714 GCF_000517525.1 Limulus polyphemus
GACGTGACGAGAGACCAAGGCTGTGCGTGTATAGAAAACAAACCAACAGAATGATTTCATACACTTATTCTTAGTGCATAACAACAAAGTGATGACAAGTGTGGCATTGGGCTTCTTTCTGAGGGCGTTATGGATATGCAGCCTGAATTCTTAGATCAAGAAAACGAACATATAATGGAAGCTTTCAGGTAGTATACTGTTATTTCATGGCAACTTTGATAATGACATAGAAAGATATAATGGAAGCTAACATAACTTATGTAATTTATGGAAAAACACTCTAACTCATTTCCCTCTCTGTTGAGCCAAGCCATTTATTTGTGTCGATATTGTGTTAGGTATTTCACTTTATCTGTATTCTGCACTAGCTTGCCCACTAAGTACAGAAAATCTACGTATTGTCGCAGTTCACCAGTAGTTCTAATGTAATACTTGGCCTCTTCTACCATTCTAACAGTGTATCAGATTTTTAGGCATCGTTCCAGCCCGAACTTCTTGTGGCTTCATTTACCGCATATATGAAACTTTCTATGTCATCATCAAAGTTGCCATGAAATAACAGTATAATACCTGAAACCTCACTCATAGTCTGAATTTAAAGTGTCGTGTATCATCAGCTCATTGGAATGTCTATAAGCTCTGTGCAAAGCCTTAGTAAGCGATCTACTTGTTTTATTTCTCAGAACTTTCCTTTAAAAGTTCCAGCCTTTTGGAATTTTCCATTTTCTAGCTTTGGTGGGCATCTGCAACTTCTAGTCATGTCACCTTTCATTCCACAATTAAAACATTCTATATGCTAATTTTTTTCTGATAACAGCTTTTCGCAATATTCCCAGTCTTGCTACAGTTAAAGCATTTTAAGCTGTCGAGTTTGTTCTGCTTATTTCGACAGGTTGCTTACTCATTTCTGCTACCATAACTGTAACTATAGCAGAATGGTGGGGCTTGTAGATCTGTTTCTTGCATAGCTCCTGTCATGTAGTTACCTCATTTAAATCCAGCAAAGTCACATCAGCCATGTTAGCTTCATTTACATTTCTTCTGGTTACATTACTCATCAGAGTCGGATTTCTATCCACTAATTCTGCAAATAGCAGAGATGATCGAGTGCCTGTGTGAGCTAATAGCTGACATTTTAAAGCCTCTAGTTCTATTACTACTATGAATGTAACTTTGTTAACACTATTAATGCCCAGCCTTTTATTCTAAACTAGTGGAACTACTTCTAATTTCGTTTTTACATTCTATTATTAAGTACTGCATAGAAAGAACTATCCTTTTATAGAAGTTAATTAAAGTACTATTTGAAAAAGTTTCAAATAGTACTTTAATTAACTTCTATAAAAGGATATCCTGTTAAGACGTTAGGCAAATATAGTGTTCAGTTAAAGGTAGGAGATTTAGAATTGGGACACTCGTTTTACAGCTGTAAACAAATTGACTTAGAAACAGAGGGTATTTTATGACAAGATTTCTTACAGGATTATTACACTGAAATATCCATTATCAAAGGTAAACTACGTTTAGACATGGAGATCTTAAGTTTTGAAGGGATATTACTTTCATACTCATGTACAAAAGTTGAGACAAACTATACCTTCCCACTGACTATGAAGTGAGGCAAAACTTCCCCACCATACTTCATTCTATGAGGTTAATACATTTCCTGTCTTGCGTCGTGTTTTCATATTGAAAATTGAAGTTTACTCGAAGG
>NW_013835556.1:0-411 GCF_000517525.1 Limulus polyphemus
CACTCTTGAGCAGGAGTGTCTGGAAGCATTTATTGAGGGTAATGGAAATTATTTTGAACATATTGTATAATGTAAGTTTGTATAAAACTGTTACATATTTAAGTATGGTATAAACAATAATACTTGAAGGATTTCATATAATAATTGAAATAGAAAGAAATAAAATTTTTAAGCGTGTATGTTATTCTTATTTTGGTATACTTTACTTGCACCACCTTGTAATTCAATTGAAACCCCTTAAAATTTTGTAAAAACAAATCAGACCACAGTAATTCCATGCCTATTTGTAACAGTGCTTATTTAAATTTTTTCATTCCTTTAAACATATTTATTGTTGGATTTTATGTTTAATGGAAAAATAAGGTAAAGTTTCTGACAATCTTGCAAGTTTTACTTTTCCTGTGGTTTTAC
>NW_013835557.1:0-411 GCF_000517525.1 Limulus polyphemus
TCAAATACGATGAAGCTTTAGCTCAACACCTTATTATCGATAAATGTTTTCCTTGCTGACTTCAACTAGAACCTTCAAATACGACGAAGCTTTAGCTCAACACTTTATTATCGATAAGTGTTTTCTTAGCTGACTTCAATGAGAACTTTAATTATTTAAAGACCCTCAAGGGGTCCAAATAAATCATGAAATTAAACATGATAGTAACTTGATTTGCAATATCTTCGAGAAAAATCCAAATAGGTTTTCATTATTTTTTTATATGTTTTAGTTAATACGCAATGTGGAAAATTTGGATAAACTTTCCAACCCAAATTTGTCAGTTCTTTAATAAACAGTATAACCTGTAATATACAAAATACGCAATGTGGAAAATTTGGATAAACTTTCCAACCCAAATTTGTCAGTTCT
>NW_013835558.1:0-412 GCF_000517525.1 Limulus polyphemus
AAAAAATGTGAAATTCATTGTCTTTATTTTCAACTGAGCATTTATAAATCAAAGCTTATCATCAACTTCATTCGACTGTAAACTTAATTCCGAGATAGATTCAATGCAAATATATAAAAAGGAAAAAACCGCCAAATAAGCCGCAAATATTTTATCTACATGATGAATCCAGAAAACTGTAGGATGCAAAGAAGTGGAAATAGCAGTTACTTTTATCTGATAAACCTGGTGGGCAAAAGGCCTCATCGGCACTGGATATGACAGATGTAATGTGGGTGACGTAATACATTCTCCTTTCACTCGTGGATTCTTAGAACATATATAATAAACTAGTTGGTCAAAACTTGCTTTCACTCATAGATTCTTAGAACATATATAATAAACTTGTTGGATAAAACTTGCTTTCACTCAT
>NW_013835559.1:0-411 GCF_000517525.1 Limulus polyphemus
TTTACTACCGAGGAAGTGTGTAGTTAACTCGATAAAATGACGATTGAAAATAACAAAGGCCAAATTCAAGTAAGTGTTGCTACATCTGTTGATTTGCATGTCACAGGACAACCATTGGAAATGCCAATGGACTGAGCTGAAGACCCTGCAAATATGACTGCAGACATTGCTGTAAAAGAGAGGTTGAGCTAACAAGGTGTCATCAAGCTGAAGTTAAAGTGACTCAAGGAGTTGATGATGGTGAAATGGAACCAGGTATAGATATTAAATCAGAGCAGGAGAAAGACCAAGATTTGAAGCCAATAATTGATTTTCTAAAAGCAAGTGTTTTGCGCCCTGCTTGGGAGAAGGCGTCTAGTTTAAGCCCCGTGACAAAGAACTATTGGGCACAATGGGACCAGTTGAAGATGG
>NW_013835560.1:0-405 GCF_000517525.1 Limulus polyphemus
AGCACAGCGGTATGTCTGCGGACTTACAACGCTAGAATCCGTGTTTCGATACCCGTGGTGGACAGAACACAGATAGCCCATTGTGTAGCTTTGTGCTTAATTACAAATAAACAATAAACTTAAACACAAAAAGTGGCGTCATATAACACATACAGATAAATAACGTAACTTGTGTTTGTTAGACAGAAAGGCTAGAATTTGTTGGCCCGTCATGGCCAGGTGGTTAGGGCGTTGGACTCGCATTCTGAGGGTCGCGGGTTCGAATCCCCGTCCCACCAAACATGCTCGCCCTTTCAGTCGTGCGGGCGTTATAATGTGACGGTAAACCCACTATTCGTTGGTAAAAGATAGCCCAACAGTTGGTGATGACTAGCTGCCTTCCCTCTAGTCTTACACTGCTAAGTT
>NW_013835561.1:0-411 GCF_000517525.1 Limulus polyphemus
AATATTAATAATTGTATTCATTATTGACCAGTTTGTACTTAATATTAATATTCTTTCAAATTATTCATTATTACTGAGTGAATTCCTTTGCATGTTGTAAGGTTACTCGAGGGTCATCTGCGCTAGAAACCTTCCTTACACTGATATAAAACTAGCATTTTTGTAATCCTCTGTATGCTGTAATGTTGCAGTCTGTAAGTTTATCAACTTAAAACCTACCTTACATTGTTATAAAACTAACATTTTTGTAATCCTCTGTATGCTGTAATGTTGCAGTCTGTAAGTTTATCAACTTAAAACCTTCCTTACATTGTTATAAAACTAACATTTTTGTAATCCCCGGTATGCTGTAATGTTGCAGTCTGTAAGTTTATCAACTAAAAACCTACCTTACATTGTTATAAAACTAGC
>NW_013835562.1:0-409 GCF_000517525.1 Limulus polyphemus
CGAAGCTCAAAATAATATATGCAACAGTTTATGTAGTCGGAGTTCATTTTTGAACAAATTCAATATAATTAATTTTTTTGCTAGCAGCCTTATTTTTAGTAATGTTGCATCAGCGAGGTTACGTGACTAGTATCACGCCACATCCTTCTAGAAATATCCTGTTCCTTCATGAATGCTCTAGCACTTACTAGATATTTCGGTTGGGACGAAGTGAACAAAGGAACAAATGACGCTGCTGAAGAAGTGTCACCTGAAAAAGCCACCATCGAAGAAGAAACTCTACTCAGTTTTGAGAAGGGAAACGGTGAAGATCTTGATGAAGTTACTACCACTGATGTGACTGTAATCGACGATAGGACATTTCCTGATGAAGCAGATGAACCCCATATGAAGCAGAAGCCAACGAGAC
>NW_013835563.1:0-411 GCF_000517525.1 Limulus polyphemus
TTCATAGTTGATGCTCCAGAGTCCTAGTTTAACGATGTTGAATTTATCGTTGATGCTCCAGAGTCCCAGTTTAACGATGTTGAATTCATAGTTGATGCTCCAGAGTTCTAGTTTAACGATATTGAATTCATAAATGATGCTCCAAAGTTCTAGTTTAACGATGTTGAATTCATAGTTGATGCTCCAGAGTCCTAGTTTAACGATCTCAACTATATTATTTCTCTCCAACATGAGTAAAATGTGAAAAAAAACAAAAAAACAACGACATCTACCTGTGATTAACACGATGGTTATCACAAAGTTTAGGCCTATTGGACTCGCGTGCATTATTTAAACCACCTATTTTTAGGTGTCTCATAGCTCGAGGCTCGCGAACACAAGCTTTTGGAGCTAGGATATACATATCCAAAC
>NW_013835564.1:0-408 GCF_000517525.1 Limulus polyphemus
GTATGTCCACACGATAGTACTATAACATTTTAATCAGTTGTACATATCCATACATCCACACAGTAGTACCATAACAACATTTTAACCAGTTGTACATATTTGTACGTTCACATGGTAGTACCATAACAATATTTTAACCAGTTGTACATATTTGTACGTCTACATGGTAGTACCATAACAATATTTTAACCAGTTGTACATATTCGTACGTTCACATGGTAGTACCATAACAATATTTTAACCAGTTTTACATATTTGTACGTCTACATGGTAGTACCATAACAACATTTTAATCAGTTGTACATAATTCTTAAGAATAGTTTTTTAATTATAAAAATATTTTAGAAAATGTTATTTATATTTTTTTACAGCTTCCAACTGTGGATGTATGAATATGTACAACTGAAT
>NW_013835565.1:0-1077 GCF_000517525.1 Limulus polyphemus
ATATACACCGTATACAGGGTTTAACAATATTATAGATACACCGTCTATAAGATTTAATAATATTGTAGATACACCGTCTATAAGATTTAATAGTATTGTAGATACACCGTTTATAAGGTTTAATAATATTGTAGATACACCGTCTATAAGGTTTAGAAATATTGTAGATACACCGTCTATAAGGTTGAATAATATTGCAGATACACCGTATACAGGGTTTAACAATATTGTAGATACACCGTCTATAAGGTTTAATAATATTGCAAATACACCGTATACAGGGTTTAACAATATTTTAGATACACCGTCTATAAGGTTTAATAATATTGCAGATACACCGTCTATAGGGTTTAACAATATTGTAGATACACCGTTTATAGGATTTAATAATATTGCAGATACACCGTATATGGGGTTTAATAATATTGTAGATACACCGTATATGGGGTTTAATAATATTGTAGATATACCGTATATAGGGTTTATTAAACCCTGTATACGGTGTATCTACAATATTATTCTACAAAAATACCCTATAGACAGTGCATGTATCTACAATATTGTTAAATATCTACAATATTATTCAATCTTATAGACGGTGTATCTACAATATTGTTAAACCCTATAAACGGGATTTAATAATATTGTAGATACACCGTCTATAAGATTTAATAATATTGTAGATACACAGTCTATAAGGTTTAATAATATTGTAGATACACCGTCTATAAGGTTTAGAAATATTGTAGATACACCGTGTATAAGGTTTAATAATATTGTAGATACACCGTCTATAAGGTTTAGAAATATTGTAGATACACCGTCTATAAGGTTTAATAATATTTCAGAAACACCGTATACAGGGTTTAACAATATTGTAGATACACCGTCTATAAGGTTTAATAATATTGCAGATACACCGTATACAGGGTTTAACAATATTTTAGATACACCGTCTATAAGGTTTAACAATATTGTAGATAAACCGTCTATAAGGTTTAATAATATTGCAGATACACCGTATACAGGGTTTAACAATATTGTAGATACACCGTCTATAAGGTTTAATATATTGTA
>NW_013835566.1:0-411 GCF_000517525.1 Limulus polyphemus
AGTATCTTTGAATCTTTTGTCTTCTTATTGACAGTACACAGTTTTGTTAAATCGTGTGTCTTCTTATTGAAAGTACACAATATCGTTAAATCTTGTGTCTTCTTATTGACAGTACACAGTATCGTTAAATCTTGTGTCTTCTTATTGAAAGTACACAGTATCTTTAAATCTTTTGTCTTCTTATTGTACTAGTACACAGTTTGTTAAATGTTGTATCTTCTTATTGAAAGTACACAGTATCGTCACTATATTGTGTCTTCTTATTGACAGTACACAGTATCGTTAAATCTTGTGTCTTCTTATTGTACAGTACACAGTATCGTTAAATCTTGTGTCTTCTTATTGTACAGTACACAGTATCGTTAAATCTTGTGTCTCCTAATTTGCAGTAAACAGTATCGTTATATATTG
>NW_013835567.1:0-410 GCF_000517525.1 Limulus polyphemus
ATATTTTTACAATCAGTCTTATGAATAATTTTAACGAGGACAAATTTACATTCTGAAACTCAGCATGAAAAATGTCTCTACAGATATAGCTATCAGTAACAATACTACAAAATCAGCAGTAATGTTTGAAGGAATACTTCCCCATTTATAACAACCACTTTCCCACTTCCTTTTTTGAAGGAATACTTTCCCATTTATTACAACCACTTTCCCACTTCCGTTTTTGAAGGAATACTTCCCCATTTATTACAACCACTTTCCCACTTCCTTTTTTGAAGGAATACTTCCCCATTTATTACAACCACTTTCCCACTTCCTTTTTTGAAGGAATACTTCCCCATTTATTACAATCACTTTCCCACTTCCTTTTTAGAAGGAATACTTCCCCATTTATTACAATCACTTTCCCA
>NW_013835568.1:0-411 GCF_000517525.1 Limulus polyphemus
TTTTCATCACCGGTGACAATTCTGTCCAAAAATGGTTCACGCGCATTATGCGCCAGAAGAGACTAAGCAATGTTCACACGTTGGAAACGATGATCATCGGAGAGTTCGTGAGGCACCTTCCTTATGGAGTTTTCCCATATTCCTTAGATGTTTACGTATTGTTTCACGAAAAACATGCAATTCCAGGGTCATTTCACGAGTGTATTGCCTTGGGTTAGACTCAACAAGCATCTTCAGAGTATCAATATCAATTCCAACATGGCGGCCCCTGCCATCACAGTTTTTAAAGCTAAAGTCACCTGAACCAAATTTGCTGAACCATCGTTGACACTTAAGAACATTCAAAACATTTCCATAAACTTCTTTGATATTTTTTTGTGGCTACAGAGGCGTTGTTTCTCTTCGTGTATT
>NW_013835569.1:0-993 GCF_000517525.1 Limulus polyphemus
AAGTAGAAAGTTGGAATTTTGTAAGTAAATGTGATAGTTCCCACGAACCTTGCATAAAATATTTTAAGAAGATTCATCTAAATGTGACGAAGTACTGGTACAAAACGCAAAACCTCCAATAACTCCCTTAATACGAATAGTAGGAAGGTGAAACTTCGAATGATACTGTGGAACGAAGTAGTTAATATACATACCGAATTTGGTTAAGATCCATCGATTTAGTAACCTGTGGTAGCAGGTAATCGACAACAAAGAAGAATGAAGAAGCTTCACTGCAGTACATATACTCTTTCAGAAAGCCAATAAAGTACTAAGAAAAGGACCACAAAAGTCGCAAAAATGATAATACGAAGCTAGAATTTTACTTGTAAATACGCAAGTATGCAACGAACGTTCATATAAAATTTTTTGAACTATCACATTTACTTACAAAATTCAAACTTTCTATTATTAGTTTTACGATTTTCGTGGTCGTTTTTGTTACTCTTTTATTGGCTTCCCTGAAAGCGTATGTGTACTGCAGTGAAGCTTTTGGTTACTGATTGTTTCTCGATTTCCATTTACCAGAGAGTCTTGAATTGATGGTTCTTTACGAAATTAAGTATGTAGGTACACTCTATCGTTGCACAGTTATATGCAGAGTTTCACCCTCCTACAGTTCATTTTAAGGGAGTTATAGAAGGTTTTACGTTTTGTACCAGTACTTTGTTCCATTTGGACGGATCTTTTCACGAACCTTGCATTAAGTATTTTAAGAAGATTCGTTTAAATGTGACGAAGTACTGATACAAAACGCAAAACCTCCCATAACTCCCTTAATACGAAAAGTAGGAAGTTGAAACTTCGAATGATACTGTGGAACGAACTAGTTAATATACATACCGAATTTGGTTAAGATCCATCGATTTAGTAACCTCTGGTAGCAGGTAATCGACAACAAAGAAGATGCTTCACTGCAGTATATATACTCTTTCAGAAAGCCAATAAAGGAGG
>NW_013835570.1:0-411 GCF_000517525.1 Limulus polyphemus
ACAGTGAATTGTACTAATGATATTCATAAAGATTAAGTTGTAACGTGTAGCATACATAGTGAACTGTACCAATGATATTCATAAAGATTAAGTTGTAACGTGCAGCATACATAGTGAACTGTACCAATAACATTCATAAAGATTAAGTTGTAACGTGTGGCATACACACAGTGAACTGTACCAATAACATTCATAAAGATTAAGTTGTAACGTGTGGCATACACACAGTGAACTGTACCAATAACATTCATAAAGATTAAGTTGTAATGTGTAGCATACATAGTGAACTGTACCAACAACATTCATAAAGATTAAGTTGTAATGTGTAGCATACACACAGTGAACTGTACCAATAACATTCATAAAGATTAAGTTGTAACGTGTGGCATACACACAGTGAACTGTACCAAT
>NW_013835571.1:0-411 GCF_000517525.1 Limulus polyphemus
AACAATACTGTGTACTGTCAATAAGAAGACACAAGATTTAACAATACTGTGTACTGTCAATAAGAAGACACAAGATTTTACGATACTGTGTACTGTCAATAAGAAGACACAAGATTTAACTATACTGTGTACTGTCAATAAGAAAACACAAGATTTAACAATACTGTGTACTCTCAATAAGAAGACACACGATTTAGCAATACTGTGTACTATCTACAAAAAGACAATAGATTTTACGATACTGTGTACTGTCAATAAGAAGACACAAGATTTAACTATACTGTGTACTGTCAATAAGGAGACAAAGGATTTAACGATACTGTGTACTATCAATAAGAAGACACACGATTTAGCGATACTGTGTACTGTCAATAAAAGACACAAGATATAACGATACTGTGTACTGTCAAT
>NW_013835572.1:0-481 GCF_000517525.1 Limulus polyphemus
TTGTGTCTTCTTATTGACAGTACACAGTATCGTTAAATCTTGTGTCTTCTTATTGACAGTACACAGTATCGTTAAATCTTGTGTCTTCTTATTGACATTACACAGTATCGTAATATCTTGTGACTTCTTATTGAAAGGACACATTATTGTTAAATATTATTTTCTTACTGACAGTACACATTATCGTTGAATATTGTGTCTTCTTATTGACAGTACACAGTATCGTTGAATATTGTGTCTTCTTATTGACAGTACACAGTATCGTTAAATCTTGTGTCTTCTTATTGACAGTACACAGTATCGTAAAATCTTTTGTCTTCTTATTGACAGTACACAGTATTGTTAAATCTTGGGTCTTTTTATTGACAGTACACAGTATCGTTAAATCTTGTGTCTTCTTATTGACAGTAAGATACTGTGTACTGTCAATAAAAGACCCAAGATTTAACAATACTGTGTTAAATCTTGTGTCTTCTTATTG
>NW_013835573.1:0-412 GCF_000517525.1 Limulus polyphemus
GAACCCCACCGGTAGTAAAAAGTATAAAAATAAATAAATGTGAAATACGTAGTTCAACTGACCACTAGTGCCTAGTTAAGTGTGAGCCTTGAAGAGAAAGTATTAGAGGACAAATATACAGAAACACCTTCGTCTTCAGGTCATCCTGAATTACTGACCATTTTATCTTTTATTTTGTTCGTCATTAAGACTCTGCTTAGACCAGTTGTAAAAGGTATAAAAACAAGCCAGTAATTTAAAAGTCGTTCTTCTTTATATCTTGAAAGTTTGCCTTAATTTTTCAGGTTCTGGGTGTATACTATATGAAATGTGTTTAAAAATTTGGAGTTCGATTGCCACAGTGGACACAGTACAGATAGCCTGTTGAGCAGCTTTTTGTGCTAAAACAAAACAGCAAGAAAAAAAAAAAAAA
>NW_013835574.1:0-412 GCF_000517525.1 Limulus polyphemus
CAAACCAGTTACTGCAATGGGATATAAGTTCAACAAAGGAATAAACCAGTCACTGAAATGGGATATAAATTCAACAAAGAAACAAACCAGTCACTGCAATGTGATATAAATTCAACAAAGGAATAAACCAGTCACTGCAATGGGATATAAATTCAACAAAGAAATAAACCTGTTATTGCAATGGGATATAAATTCAACAAAGAAATAAACCTGTTATTGCAATGGGATATAAATTCAACAAAGGAATAAACCAGTCACTGAAATGGGATATAGATTCAACAAATGAATAAAACGGTCACTGAAATGGGATATAAATTCAACAAAGGAATAAACTGGTCACTGCAATGGGATAAAAAATTCAACAAAGAAATAAACCAGTCACTGAAATGGGATATAAATTCAACAAAGAAAC
>NW_013835575.1:0-707 GCF_000517525.1 Limulus polyphemus
ATGTCACACGTCCCACTTGTTATGTCAAACGTCCCACTTGTTATGTCACACGTCCGACTTGTTATGTCATACGCCCCACTTGTTATCTCACGTGTCCCACTTGTTACCTCAGACGTCGAATTTGTTATGTTACACGTCCAATTTTTTAAGTCACATGTCTTACTTGTTATCTCACACGTCCTACTTGCTATGTCACACTCCCCACTTGTTATTTCACACGTCATGCTTGTTATGTCACACGTCCCACTTGTTATGTCACAGGCCACACTTTTTATCTCACACGTTCCACTTGTTGTATCACACGTCATACTTGTTATCTCATACGTCCCACTTGTTATGTCACACGTCCAACTTATTATGTCACACGTCCAATTTGTTATGTCACATGTCTTACTTGTTATCTCACATGTAAATTGGACGTGTGAGATAAGAAGTAAGAAATGTGACATAAGAAATTGGACGTATGACATAACAAACAGGACGAGTGAGATAACAAGTGGGACATGTGAGATAACAAGTAAGACGTGTGAGATAACAAGTGGGGCGTGTAACATTATAAGTAGGGTTATGTCACACTACCCACTTGTTATGTCACACGCCCCAGTTGTTATCTCATACATTCCACTTGTTACCTCACACGTCCTACTTCTTATATCACATGCCCCACTCGTTATCTCACACGTCCTACTTGTTATGTCACATGTCCC
>NW_013835576.1:0-624 GCF_000517525.1 Limulus polyphemus
GGCAACTGCTAGATTTTCGTCAAAGAACCAGTATAGCCGTTCACGAGGTAGAGAATTCCCCAAACACAGTTAAGTGTTAAATCTTCGTCAAGGGATCAGTATAGTCGTTCTCGAGGTAGAGAATTCCCCAAACACGGGTAACTCCTAGATCTTCGTCAAGAGACCAGTATAGTCGTTCACGAGGTAGAGATTTCCCCAAACACAGGTAACTGCTAAATCTTCGTCAAGGGATCAGTATAGTCGTTCACGAGGTAGAGAATTTCCCAAACACAGGCAACTGCTAGATTTTCGTCAAAGGACCAGTATAGCCGTTCACGAGGTAGAGAATTCCCCAAACACAGGTAACTGCTAGACCTTCGTCAAAGGACCAGTATAGCCGTTCACGAGGTAGAGAATTCCTCAAACACAGTTAACTGCTAGATCTTCGTCAAGAGACCAGTATAGCCGTTCTCGAGGTGGAGATTTCCCCAAACACGGGTAACTGCTAGATCTTTGTCAAGGGACCAGTATAGCCGTTCACGAGGTAGAGAATTCCCCAAACACGGGTAACTGTTAAATCTTCGTCAAGGGATCAGTATAGTCGTTCACGAGGTAGAGATTTCCCCAAACACAGGTAACTGCTAG
>NW_013835577.1:0-797 GCF_000517525.1 Limulus polyphemus
TTTGTTTTGAATTTCGCGCAAAGCTACACGAGGGCTATCTGCGCTAGCCGTCCCTAATTTAGCAGTGTAAGACTAGAGGGAAGGCAGCTAGTCATCACCACCCACCGCCAACTCTTGGGCTACTCTTTTACCAACGAATAGTGGGATTGAGCGTCACATTATAACGCCTCCACAGCTGAAAGGGCGAGCATGTTTGGTGTGATGGGGATTCGAACCCACGACCCTCAGATTGCGAGTCGAGCGCCTTATCCACCTGGCCATGCCGGGCCGTATCGTTTAGTAAGTAGGTATCTGAAACTTATTAATATTGGTGAACACATACACTGGTCTAGTATACCACTGGAGTGATATGTGTCACTGATATGTTTTGGTGTTGTATCGTTTAGTAGGTAGGTAGTTGAATCTTATTAATGTTGGTGAACACATACACAGGTCTAGTATATCACTGGAGTGATATGTGTTGGTGTATTACATGTGATATTAGATGTTGTAGGTGTTTCTTGATAAGATTGATAATCAGTGTTATAATGTCTGTATTTTTATTTGGTTTAGTGTTATAATTTCCGTATTGGTATTTGGTTTACTATATTCTTGAAGGAAGTCGGTGATTATGTTTGTAATTATTATTGCTAATTCTCTGTTACATTCATTGATAGTGTTTGTACTTTGTCTGTTGGGCTCGTTTGTTGGTTGCTGGTGTTTTTTTCTGGTTTGTGGTTGTGTTTGTTCATTTTGTGTTTCTTGCTGTGTTACCACCGAGTATGTTTTTCTTTGTGTTGTATTTATGTTGGAAGTAG
>NW_013835578.1:0-410 GCF_000517525.1 Limulus polyphemus
AGCTTGATGCATAAACAGGTAATTTTGGTAAATCAATGTTCAGCTACATGCTAATACAACCCAAAAATGTTTGTAAAATATCCACCTAATTCGTACAGCTTCAGATCTAATGTCCCAATGTTATAAAAATCCCTTTAAAGTAATATCTTTTCAGGCACACTGAATATTTGTCCGTCACTCTTTGAAGTGAAGATACAGCCCCAAAGTAAGGAGCAGATTTTTCCAGTAAAAGGGTCATGACCCCTCGGATTAACAGTCGAGCACGCAAACCACTAGATCACGCCCTATTTCTGTGATATCTTTTTGAAACGTCACGTCCTATTAACGAAGATATTTAGACGGGAAACATTGTTGCGGTTTTCTAGTTCTGGTCAGTGGGAATCCCCCCCACATTGAGGTTGAGACAAAGG
>NW_013835579.1:0-600 GCF_000517525.1 Limulus polyphemus
GCTATCATAGACTTGTAGCATAGAGTATTAGCTGTCACAATCTTCTATAATAAAATACCAACTATCACAGACTTGTAACATAGAGTATTAGCTGTCACAGTTATCTATTATAAAATACTAACTATCACATACTTTTAGTATAAAGTATTAGCTGTCACAGTCTTCTATGATAACATACCAACTATCACAGACTTGTAACATGGAGTATTAGTTGTCACAATCTTCTATTATAAAATACTAACAGTCATAGACTTCTAGCATAAAGTATTAGCTGTCAGAGCCTTCTTCTATGAAATACTAACTATCACAGACAAGTAACATAGAGTATTAGCTGTCACAGTCTTCTATGATAAAATACTAACTATCACAAAGTTGTAGCATAGAGTATTAGCTGTCACAGTCTTCTATGATGTAACATAGAGTATTAGCTGTCACAGTCTTCTATGATAAAATACTAACTATCACAAAGTTGTAGCATAGAGTATTAGCTGTCACAGACTTCTATTATAAAATACCAACTATCACAGACTTGTAACAAAGAGTATTAGTTGTCACAATCTTCTATTATAAAATACTAACTATCATAGAACTGTAGCACAG
>NW_013835580.1:0-411 GCF_000517525.1 Limulus polyphemus
AGTTAAGTCACACAACTAGAATTCGAAGCTCCATTCTACGCGGTCAACAGAGAGCATGTGCCCGATTGTGTAGCTTTGCGCTAAAAGAGTACGACTGAAGATGTCAGTGCTGCTATCGCAGATACCAAATTTTATATTGAAGTCTGATTGATCAGTCGTTTTGGAATCTACACAGACAGTTAGGTCAACACTATTAAAATGTCAGTGCTGCTATCGCAGATACGAAATTTTATATTGAAGTCTGATTGATCTGTCGTTTTGGAATCTACACAAACAGTTAGGTCAACACCATTAAAATGTCAGTGCTGGTACTGCATTAAAATCTAGCACATCTGTCGTTCTGGTATCTACGCCAACAATTAAGACGGGACGAATACGAATATTAATGACGATTAGCGGTTGATTCAATTG
>NW_013835581.1:0-628 GCF_000517525.1 Limulus polyphemus
AAGTCCGCAGACATACCGCTGTGCTACTGGGGGGGGGCATATATGCACAAAGCTACACAATGGTCTATCTGTGCTCTGCCCACCACAGGTATATAAACCCGGTTTCTAGCGTTGTAAGTCCGCAGACATACCGCTGTGCTACTGGGGTGGGGCATATATGTACAAAGCTACACAATGGGCTATCTGTGCTCTGCCCACCACGGGTATCGAAATCCGGTTTCTAGCGTTGTAAGTCCGCAGACATACCGCTGTACCACTGGGGGAGGAGAGGGGCGTGTAGATACACATCCTTATATGATTGGCTGGTCCCTTTATTTTACCTGAATTATATTAAAGTTAATTCAAATAAAATAACAATAAAAATAAATAATCAGTGTTAGATAAAAATTAATATAAGGTTATTAATTCTTATCTTAATAATCTAACTGGTAAATGACTTAAATAAAATTTATAATAAATACAATTCACTTGCTTAATTTGATTCACAACCTAAAAGTTGCTGTTCATGAAAATTGGTAATCTATCTAACCATTATTCTACTTGTTTGTATGTACGACCGTTACGCTTTCTGACCGAGAACCTGCTGCATAAGCATGCATAGTTAAAATGTTTCCCCATGAAAAACCGC
>NW_013835582.1:0-411 GCF_000517525.1 Limulus polyphemus
AGTAAAATATCAGTGTGACTCATTAAAGATAAGCTTAAATACTCATAATAAAAACCATAAGACATTGTAAATGCCCCCTAAATTCCTCTTGCATTTACCCTAGTGTATAAATAGTAACTCAAAGCTAACTTAAGTCACTGCTTAAGAAAATGGTATAAATACTATTTGATTTCAATGCTTCGCTAATTTTCGTGTTCAGTACTGTAACTTAAAAAGTTTTGTAATATATTGTTGCGTCATCGAGATCATGTGATTCTCACGCTCTCTACTATCTAGAACTATCATGTACTTTGGCGAATGTTCTAGTTCTTACTAGATATAGGGTAGGCTGGTATATAAAAGAGGGGAATGTAATGCGTGTGAGTGGATAGTGAGTAATTGAACTGCAGTCAGAGAGCACGAGAGACGTTA
>NW_013835583.1:0-408 GCF_000517525.1 Limulus polyphemus
GAGAAAAAAAAAAAAATTCAGGTGATACACCTTTTGAAGACCGCTGATCTAGACTAGTGTTTTCATATCTTTATCTGGTTTATTCTATCATGTGCAGAGGCTGCTTTTTTGTTTATTTAAAATCCATGGAAAAGATCCTTGTTCATGTTGAAGGGTATTTGAAAATTATATGGAATATACATTTTCACGAATAATATTTACTAAAAGGAAACAATTTGATTTGGATACAATGATGAAATAATGTTAAATTCTATAAATAAGATTTATGTAAAGGCTTCATGTTGATGTTCTCTGACTTGTAAAGGTTGAAGGTGAAGTGGCTGCACTTGATTTATGTAAAGGCTTCATGTTGATGTTCTCTGACTTGTAAAGGTTGAAGGTGAAGTGGCTGCACTTGATTTATGTAAA
>NW_013835584.1:0-411 GCF_000517525.1 Limulus polyphemus
TCTTTCTGGATTAACTGTTAGTATTTACTAACTTGAAGTGGTGATTATCATGTTATCTTTTAACGATTTGTCTACTTTAACATGTTAATTAAAATGAATACTTTATATTTCCTGTTTAAATGTTCAGTATGTGTTAAATGAATATTTGCACATGCTAAGATATATACTAAACTAAAATGTTTATCTATTTATTATTTATGAAGTTTAGGTATTATTAGAGGCTGTTTCATTACTGACTTCAGTATGTTAAATGAAATGACTGGAGATTTGGGTTGTATAGGCTGTTACTGTTCAGGATAATCACATTTACAGAAATAAATGACAACAGCACATTCTCTGAACATGAAGAACCAAAAAGATAACAAACCTGGTCAATTAGAAAGTTTCTTAATGTTTCATTTATAAAAACAA
>NW_013835585.1:0-738 GCF_000517525.1 Limulus polyphemus
CCTTGATCATGATGGATGCATCATCAGATGTCACAAATGACACCTTATCGTTGATGTTAGTGATTTATTATTTCATCATATTGAGCTGCAATGTTATAAGATGTGTGACACCCTTTGAAACACTGACATGCCAGCATAACTGTTTGCATTTTCCATTCAAATATAAAATGATCAGTGACTCCAAAAAAACTGTACATTTGTTTGCTACTCAAGATATCCACAGGGGCATTGATGTTTGGTAGAAGTTCCAGTAGAGAGATGACTTTTTGTTGGACTTATCAAACCTGCTCTCAATATTGAGATATTATTATACACTTCTGTACCTTCATTTGGACATCCTTATTAATAATTAAGAACAAACCATAAACTTGAAATCTCAGTATTTACAACTTACTTACTACTCTGAATACCTCTTTATTCTCTTAATACTTCTCAAAAATCAGAAATATATTCATAAAGGAAAATCTGATAACTTACTCCTGACTATCTTCTGACTTTTTTCGTTTACTATTCCTATCCACCATAGAATTGGAAATATTTTTACTTTCAACATCCTCATGTCTTCGTTTCTTGGATCTAATAAACATAACTGAGTTAACACTTTAACATATTGGAAAACTACCAGCATGAACTAAACAGATAAAAACTATAGCAGTTCAAAATATAGAAAAATTTCTCTTCAGTTTTAAGTACAATAACAGCTTAAACCAAATTACTAAAACATCTGACTTAAAAGTT
>NW_013835586.1:0-406 GCF_000517525.1 Limulus polyphemus
CTGGTACTCCTTTGTGATCCAGCATCTTGATACTCACAAGGGTTTGCTGAGATGCAGAATCTATGACAAAGTCGCACCTTTGGCCATCTAGCTTCCCTGTCACATAGACACTATGTGTGCTTGCCATTTTACACTTAACTGTTGGGACTTTCACAATGGGGGTTGGTGGGCGTCTCTCAGCACCAGCCACTACTAGTTTACTGAAGCTGACTTATTGGTGGTATTTTTCTTACGCTGGCTCCTCATATGTCCTTGCTCTCCACAGATCCAACAACCTTTCTGGGTAGCAGCCTTTCCTGCTGTGGCATCTTCCCTGTGTTGAAGTTGCCAGCATTGAGCTCTCTTGTGCCCTTGTTTGTTACAGTGCCAGCAAAGTCCTTGAAACTTCTCTGAAAGCTGCCCTTTG
>NW_013835587.1:0-412 GCF_000517525.1 Limulus polyphemus
GTAATAGTACAGTGTCTTCTGTTGTTGTGGTTATTTGTACGTTAATACTATTTGTAATAGTACAGTGTCTTCTGTTGTTGTGGTTATTTGTAGATTAATACTAGTTGTAATGGTACTGTGTTATCTGTTGTGGTTATTTGTAGATTAATATTGTTTGTAATGGTGCTGTTTCTTCTGTTGTTGTTGTAGTTATTTGTAGATTAATATTGTTTCTAACGGTGCTGTGTCTTCTGTTGTTGTGGTTATTTGTAGATTAATGTTTTTTGTAACAGTGCTGTGTTTTCTGTTGTTGTGGTTATTTGTAGATTAATATTGTTTGTAATGGTGCTATGTCTTCTGTTGTTGTGGTTATTTGTAGGTTAATATTGTTTGTAATGGTGCTATGTCTTCTGTTGTTGTGGTTATTTGTAGA
>NW_013835588.1:0-412 GCF_000517525.1 Limulus polyphemus
GCGTTTTGTACCAGTACTTCGTTCCATTTGGACTAATCTTCTCGAATTTCTTTATGAACGTTCGTTGCGTACTTGCGTATTTACATGCAAAACTCTAGCTTCATGTTATCATTCTTGCGACTTTTTTGGTCCATTTTGTTACTACTTTATTGGCTTTCTGAAAGAGAATGTGTACTGCAGTGAAGCTTTTTGATATTGCTCTGTTATAAATTTCTTCCTATCAGAGGGTTCTAAATTGATGGATCTTAACCTTTTTTGCTATGTATATTCACTAGTTCGTTCCACAGTATCATGCGAAGTTTCACCTTCCTACGATGCCTTTTAAGGGAGTTATTGAAGGTTTTGCTTTTTGTACCAGTACGTAGTCCCATTTAGATGAATCTTTTTGAATTTTTTTCTTAAGGTTCGCCCC
>NW_013835589.1:0-410 GCF_000517525.1 Limulus polyphemus
AATATCGACTTAATCAGCCCCAGACAATGGCAAGCCCCTTACAGAGCCCACAGCTAAACCCTAATGCAGACATATTCAGTCCCGTTAGAAGTCACATCCCAGATATGAATGTCAGTAATAGGAGTGATCCAGTGCGAAGGAAGCCACAGGAATTCGATGGGAAGGCACTGTGGGAAGCATATAGAGCACAGTTTCAGTTACTGGCAGAGATGAACGGATGGACAGAGGAGCAGAAAGCTGTATATCTGGCAACGAGTTTGAAAGGACAACCACCGGAAATACTTGGACAGTTGACAGCAGCCGACAGACACAACTATAGAACACTGGTGTCGGCTCTAGAACTCAGGTACGGAACCCAAAATCAGTCAGAAGTTTACAGGGCTAGGTTTAGGACGAGAATCTGTGCTAAA
>NW_013835590.1:0-411 GCF_000517525.1 Limulus polyphemus
GGGCTACACCATTTTACCAGCAATGGTCACAATTATTGATTCTCAAATCAAATCATGCAACCTTTCTTCATTGCCTCTTTGACATTGGAGACCATGTTCTTGATCTTCTGATCTGGCAAAAGGCTATTACTACTGTTACTACTGTCCTTGTCATAACCAAACCTATTTTGGAGTGCTGCAACAGCATCTTAACATAATGTTTTGGAACAACAAGGAACCTGTGGGTCCATTTTAGCTGTCCAATACTCTAAACAAAACTAAAATTATTAAATAAATATATTATCTTAAAGCCAGCCCTTACTATTCATATAGTTATCAAGCTTTCTCTTAAACTCACCAAAGTGTACTGCTTCCACAACATCCAAAGACAACCCATTCCAAAGGCCAACCACCTTGTAAGAAAAAGAAAAA
>NW_013835591.1:0-411 GCF_000517525.1 Limulus polyphemus
TTTATCAAAAAACAACCGTGCTCTTACTTTAATCCGTCACCGAACTCAACGAGCCAATCACCAACCAGAACAAATCTCATCTTCTCCTCTCCTTCCAAACTCGTCCCCACTATCTCAGCTTTTCCGGTTATGTTGGAAAACACTTTCTAATAGTCAATATCTTCATTCACGTTCTACTACATATCTTTTGTAAATCACTAGCTCTAATCACCAAACCTAATTCCGCGTGCGGGGCGAAGAGAAACAAACGTTTTTGGCCGCTCCTTGTTGTCTATCCGGCTTTATAGATTTAACCTAAGTACAGTACCTTGCCATCTTTATGTTTTTTTGTTGTTGTTTTTTGAAATTCGCGCAAAGCTACGCGAGAGGGCTATCTGCGCTAGCCGTCTCTAATTTAGCAGTGTAAGACTA
>NW_013835592.1:0-448 GCF_000517525.1 Limulus polyphemus
TTTTTGTGATATTATCTTGGACACTGAATATAATAAACAAACCTTTTAGTGATATTATCTTGGACTGAATATAATAAAGAAACCTTTTAGTGATATTATCTTCGACTGAATATAATATACAAACCTTTTAGTGATACTATCTTGGACTGAATATAATAAACAAACCTTTTAGTGATATTCTGTTGAACTGAATATAATAAACAAACCTTTTAGTGATATTCTGTTGAACTGAATATAATAAACAAACCTTTTAGTGATATTATCTTGGACTGAATATAATAAACAAATCTTTTAGTGATATTATCTTGGACTGAATATAATAAACAAATCTTTTAGTGATATTATCTTGGACTGAATATAATAAACAACTCTTTTAGTGATATTATCTTGAACTGAATATAATAAACAAACCTTTTAGTGATATTATCTTGGACTGAATATAATAAAC
>NW_013835593.1:0-410 GCF_000517525.1 Limulus polyphemus
TATAAAAGTCATTAATATTAGAACTATCTTTATAATGTACAGTATCCTATAAAAGTCATTAATATTAGAACAATCTTTATAATGTACAGTATCTTATAAAAGTCATTAATATTTGAACACACCTTTACGGATAAAACAAGCATTCGAGATTGTGTGACTGTGAGACAAGTTAAGGTTAGAATTAGCAAGGACTAAATTAAATTAACGCGAAATCAAAGCTAGAGTAAATGCCAGAAAATTAATCCTTGTAACTTTAATGATATAAAAGTCATTAATATTAGAACACATCTTTATCATGTACAGTATCCTATAAAAGTCATTAATACTAGAACACATCTTTATCATGTACAGTATCCTATAAAAGTCATTAATAATAGAACAATCTTTATAATATACAATATCCTATAAAT
>NW_013835594.1:0-411 GCF_000517525.1 Limulus polyphemus
CATTAATTCTTACGACGTAAGCAAAATGTCAATCAACGAAGGCGTTCCACAAAGTTCGGAAACTGAAAGTATATTATCAATATAAATTAAATTACCTACATATAGTTTGAACTATTTCTGACACTTAAATACTAATATGAATGTTTGTTTTTTCTTAAAGAACACGATGTATATGATGGAAGATTTGATAACAGCAAAAGTTTCAACTTGTCTGGGGACATGCATAATTTACCCCACATGAAATCGTGTTCATATGAAATGAGTTGTTCTAGTTGGCATAAACTAATCTAGCTATCGCTACACCATCGATTGACATGAACAGACTTGTTGTAATAAGAATAAATCAATCTAGCTATAGCTACACCATCGATTGACATGAACAGACTTGTTCTAGTAAGCATATACCAATCT
>NW_013835595.1:0-413 GCF_000517525.1 Limulus polyphemus
GGAAACAGTAGTTTGAGCTTCATTGAGTTGTGTCAATGATGTTTAAATTTTTCTATTTTAGTTTTGTTTGTTTTTATTTATGAGTTAATAATTTATGCACTATTTTTATTAATTTAAAAACTTAAGATTTTTATCAGATGAAACAACAATTTAACAGTTTTCTTTTATTATGTTTTAGTATAGTGAACAAACCTTTACAACTCCTGTATCTTGTATGTCTTAGTGTAGTGAACAAACCTTTACATCTCTTGTATGTTCTAGTGTAGTGAACAAACCTTTACACCTCCTGTATCTTGTATGTCTTAGTGTAGTGAACAAACCTTTACAACTCTTGTGTTCTCTTCCTTATTTTGGTAGAGCAAGCAAATCTTAAAAACTGAACTCAATTTTAATTACAGATGTACAACTGTTGT
>NW_013835596.1:0-411 GCF_000517525.1 Limulus polyphemus
TAGTCTCTCTTGTTTACTTTGCTGTTCGAGCTGCCATTGTTGCAGGTTTTTTTGCAACTGCTGGTGTCTCTCTTCTGGTTTCTTTTCTTTTTACTCCAACAACTGCTGTAATTTCTCTTGTTTATTTTGTTGCTCGAGCTGCCATTGTTGCAGGTTTTCTTGCAACTGCTGTTGTCTCTCTTCTTGTTTCTTTTCTCGTTCTTCTTGTTTCTTTTCTTTTTCCTCTAACAACTGCTGTAATCTCCTTTCTTGTTTATTTTGTTGTTCGAGCTGCCACTGTTGCAGGTTTTCTTGCAACTGCTGTTGTCTCTCTTCTTGTTTCTTTTCTCGTTCTTCTTGTTTTTGTATTGCTGCCATCAAGTCTGCTAAGCTGTAGTTTGATTTTCCGCCTCTCGTTTCCATTTTTCTTCT
>NW_013835597.1:0-757 GCF_000517525.1 Limulus polyphemus
GTCGTTTTATGTTACTCTTTTATTGGCTTTTCTGAAAGCGTATGTGTACTGCAGTGAAGCTTTTGGTTACTGATTGGTTTTCGATTTCTTGTTACCAGAGTATCCTAAATTGATGATTCTTCATCAAATTTGGTATGTAGGTACACTTTAACGTTGCGTAGTAATATGCAGAGTTTTACCTTCCTACTGTTTGTTTTAAAGGAGTTATCGAACGTTTTGCGTTTTGTACCAGTACTTCGTTCCATTTGGACGGATCTTCTCGAAATTTTATCAAGAACGTTCATTGCATACTTGCGTATTTACATGCAAAATTCTAGCCTTCTATTGTCATTTTTGCGACTTTTGTAGTCGTTTTATGTTACTCTTTTATTGGCTTTTCTGAAAGCGTATGTGTGCTGCAGTGAAGCTTTTGGTTACTGATTGTTTTTCGATTTCTTGTTACCAGAGAGTCCTAAATTAACTCCTTTAAAACAAACAGTAGGAAGGTAAAACTCTGCATATTACTACGCAACGTTAAAGTGTACCTACATACCAAATTGGGTGAAGAATCATCATCGAACGTTTTGCGTTTTGTACCAGTACTTCGTTACATTTGGACGGATCTTCTCGAAATTTTATCAAGAACGTTCGTTGCATACTTGCGTATTTACATGAAAAAATTCTAGCCTTCTATTGTCATTTTTGCGACTTTTGTAAAAGCCAATAAAAGAGTAACCTGAAAGCGTATTTGTACTGCAGTGAAGCTTTTGGTTACTGA
>NW_013835598.1:0-902 GCF_000517525.1 Limulus polyphemus
GAAATCAAACCTTCTAAAGAGATCTTCATTGTCACTTATAGTTTATTTTTAATACCCAGTATATTAACCTTAACTTAAATTTCTTTCAGCGATTTAGTTATTATTTTCGTAAGTTCTGTGTTGCTAAGATACAGATTAATTGTTAGCGTTATTGTTATCAGCGTGTGCTGTATATAATGTGAAAACACCAAATCAATAATGTATTTTAAATGTAACAGTTTAAGCGTCGAAGTGTGACGAAGTCTAGAAGCCAATAATACTAAAAAATACGATAAATATTACGTATTGTTGTTTGACAATATTTGAGCTAGTGAATACATATTATTGTCAAAGTGAAAATACTTAAAATACTTGTGAGAAAGTTTAAGCACATAGCGTTCAAAGAAACATAAAAATTACTTCCCAAATTTTCTGTGAAACTATATAGGAGAGTTAGGTGGAGTTTGAAGTTTAAGTCCAGTTCTGTTAGAAACTCCTACATGTACCAAGGTGAGTATTTGTAAATGACGAGAATCTTGGAATCGGCATGAAAAATCACATTCATGGACCATAAATTCATAATTCTCTGGACAAATGATGGAAAGTGGAAACAATGGTGTTTTTTTCATATTATTATTTGGTGTTTTATAACTACTACAACAATATCAATTCAACAATCACACGTCACTCGTTCACTATCGTTTAAGTCAGGTGTTTATTGTTCTACCGACTACTGGCTGAAACTCATTGTATCATAGATTTATGCCACAAAAGCTGTTGTCTGAAACCTCCTCTTGAATAAATAAATCCAAAACGTCATAATCACACCCCATTTCCATAGAAGACTTTTTAATTCTAACTACTGATTGTAATGGTCACGAACTGTTGATAAAAGAAAGTATACATGTTATGAACGAAAATAC
>NW_013835599.1:0-228 GCF_000517525.1 Limulus polyphemus
ATTACAACTTATATCTTGTCCTGACATATAACTAGCATCATATTTTGTCAAATCAAGCTCTACCTTACAACTCCCATCTTGTCCTGACATATAACTAGCATCATATTTTGTCAAATCAAGGTCTTCCTTACAACCCACATCTTGTCCTGACATATAACTAGCATCATATTTTGACAACTCAAGCACTATATTACAAAACGCATCTTGTCCTGACATATAACTACCATC
>NW_013835600.1:0-411 GCF_000517525.1 Limulus polyphemus
CCCCGCACCGAAGCACTCAGTTTGGTGACCATTTGATTAAGAGGAAGATAACTAAAAAAGCTTCATGGTAATTGTGCCTGAATTATAATTCCTTCAGACAAAATATTTATTTTCTTTGTAAGAGAGATACAAAATTCAAAGAAACTTGACTTTGATCGAAAACAAAGTCAACTGAGTGTTTTATGAAAATATAGTCAATTAAGGGCCACATGATAAACAATATTCTTAGTTTTTCCACATGGAGCATTTACATGAAGATTTTTGGGCTTCCAACACGTGAACATCCAACATAGAGCTGTCCATGAGAGAAGCAGGGCTCTTCCAATTGCAAGCCAGTTACCTCCAATGTCTGACCTTGCGATTTGTTGATGGAGATGGAAAAGCTTAAGCAAAGGGAGAAACTGTAGTCCC
>NW_013835601.1:0-411 GCF_000517525.1 Limulus polyphemus
ACAGAATTCAGTGGTCAAGATCTTCAAGGAACTATAGAACATTTAACACAGAATTCAGTGGTGGGGATCTTCAAGGAACTATAGAACATTTAACACAGAACTCGGTGGTCAAGATCTTCAAGGAACTATAGAACATTTAACACGGAATTCAGTGGTCAAGATCTTCAAGGAACTACAGAACATTTAACACGAAATTCAGTGGTCAAGATATTCAAGGAAGTATTGAACATTTAACACAAAACTCGGTGGTCAAGATCTTCAAGGAAGTATTGAACATTTAACACAGAATTCAGTGGTCAATATCTTCAAGGAACTATAGAACATTTAACACAGAATTCAGTGGTCAAGATCTTCAAGGAACTATAGAACATTTAACACAGAATTCAGTGGTCAAGATATTCAAGGAACTAC
>NW_013835602.1:0-721 GCF_000517525.1 Limulus polyphemus
AGTAGACACTGCAATCCCAAATAATCCTCTAATGTAAATAAACTAAAAGATACTGCAATCCAAAATAATTCTCTAAAGTAAATAAACTAGAAGACACTACAATCCCAAATAATCCTCTAAATGTAAATAAACTAGAAGACACTGCAATCCAAAATAATTCTCTAAAGTAAATAAACTAGAAGACACTACAATCCAAAATAATTCTCTAAAGTAAATAAACTAGAAGACACTGCAATCCAAAATAATTCTCTAAAGTAAATAAACTAGAAGACACTGCAATCCAAAATAATTCTCTAAAGTAAATAAACTAGTAGACACTGCAATCCCAAATAATTCTCTAATGTAAATAAACTAGAAGATACTGCAATCCAAAATAATTCTCTAAAGTAAATAAACTAGAAGACACTACAATCCAAAATAATCCTCTAATGTAAATAAACTAGAAGATACTGCAATCCAAAATAATTCTCTAAAATAAATAAACTAGTAGACACTGCAATCCCAAATAATCCTCTAATGTAAATAAACTAGAAGACACTGCAATCCAAAATAATTCTCTAAAGTAAATAAACTAGAAGACACTACAATCCAAAATAATTATCTAAAGTAAATAAACTAGAAGACACTGCAATCCAAAATAATTTTCTAAAGTAAATAAACTAGAAGACACTACAATCCAAAATAATTCTTAAAGTAAATAAACTAGAAGATACTGCAATCC
>NW_013835603.1:0-410 GCF_000517525.1 Limulus polyphemus
TATTAAGGTAAGCGAATTGTCTTATTTGTAATTGGATTGTAAATGTAATTCATCTTAAGATATCATTTGATTTAACATTTGCTCAAAACATATCACAAAAATCCAGTGGTAAGAAAAAAAAGATTAAGTCAGTTCATTCTTACAAAAACAAACACACACACACACACACTCATATATATATATATATATAATTTCTTACAAAATTCGTATGACGATAAAACCCAATGCAACCTCGCTGTTATAATTTGTTATTACATTCTCAGCAGAACAGACACACAGAAAAATCAAATCATGTCTCAGTAACACCTAGTATGATGCTTCCAGACTAAGCTGGGATTAGCATTTAGTAAGTCTTTTCTTTACGAAAGCTACAGAAACTGTAAGCATAATCTATAAATCATTCTTTCATA
>NW_013835604.1:0-616 GCF_000517525.1 Limulus polyphemus
TACACAATATTTAAGAATACTGTGTAAATATTGTGTATTCTTATTGACAGTACACACTATTGTTAAATCTTGTGTCTACTTATTGACAGTACACAGTATTGTTAAATCTTCTTTCTTCTTATTGACAGTACACAGTATTGTTAAATCTTGTGTCTTCTTATTGACAGTATACAGTGTTGTTAAATATTGTGCTTTCTTATTGACAGTACACAGTATTGTTAAATCTTTTGTCTACTTATTGACAGTACAGAGTATTGTTAAATCTTGTGTCTTCTTATTGACAGTACACAGTATTGTTAAGTCTTGTGTCTTCTTATTACAATACATATTTTTATTTTTGTGTCTTCTTATTGACAGTACACATTATTGTTAAATCTTGTGTCTTCTTTTTGATAGTACACAGTATTCTTAAATCTTGTGTCTTCTTATTGACAAACATATTTTTATTTTTTGTGTCTTCTTATTGACACTACACAGTATTGTTCTTATAGACAGTAGTTAAATCTTGTGTCTAAATACTGTGTACTGTCAATAAGAATACACAATATTTAAGAATACTGTGTACTGTCAATAAGAAGACACAAGATTTAAGAATACTGTGTACTATCAAGAAGAA
>NW_013835605.1:0-1299 GCF_000517525.1 Limulus polyphemus
AACGATACTGTGTACTGTCAATGAGAAGACACAAGATTTAACAATACTGTGTCTTGTCAATAAGAAGATACAGGATTTATCAATACTGTGTACTGTCAATAAGAAGACACAAGATTTAACGATACTGTCTTATTGACAGTACACAGTATTGATAAATCCTGTATCTTCTTATTGACAGGACACAGTATTGTTAAATCTTTTGTCTTCTTATTGACAGGACACAGTATTGTTAAATCTTGTGTCTTCTAACTGACAGTACACAGTGTTGTTAAATCTTGTGTCTTCTTATTGACAGTACACAGTATTGATAAATCTTGTCTTCTTTTTGATAGTACATAGTATTGTTAAATCTTGTGTCTTCTTATTTAGAGTAAACGGTATTGATAAATCTTGTGTCTGCTTATTGACAATACACAGTATTGGTAAATCTTGTCTTCTTATTGATAGCTATTGTTAAATCTTGTGTCTTTCTTCTTATTGACAGTACACTGTATCGTTAAATCTTGTGTCTTCTTATTGACAGTACACAGTATTGATAAATCCTGTATCTTCTTATTGACAGGACTCAGTATTGTTAAATCTTGTGTCTTTTTACTGACAGTACACTGTATCGTTAAATCTTGTGGCTTGTTATTGATAGTACAATGTATCATTAAATCTTATGACTTGTTATGATAGTACACAGTATCGTTAAACCTTGTGTCTTCTTATTGACAGTACACAGTATGGATAAATCCTTTATCTTCTTATTGACAGGATACAATATTGTTAAATTTTGTTTCTTCTTATTGACAGTACACAGTATTGTTAAATCGTGTATCTTCTTATTGACAGGACAAAGTATTGATAAATCCTGTATCTTCTTATTGACAGGACGCAGAGTATTGTTAAATCGTGTGACAGGACACCAATAAGAAGATACAGGATTTATCAATACTGTGTACTGTCAATAAGAAGACATAAGATTTAAAAATATCTTCTAATTGACAGGACACAGTATTGTTAAATCTTGTGTCTTCTTTTTGACAGTACACAGTATTGATAAATCCTGTATCTTCTTATTGACAGGACACAGTACACAGTATTGATAAATCCTGTTATCTTCTTATTGACAGGACATAGTATTGTTAAATCTTGTGTATTCTTATTGACAGTAAACAGTATTTATAAATCCTTTATATTCTTATTGACAGGACACATTATTGTTAAATCTTGTGTCTTCTTATTGACAGTACACAGTATTGATAAATCCTGTATCTTCTTATTGACCGGCCAGGATTTTTCAATACTGTGTCCTGT
>NW_013835606.1:0-410 GCF_000517525.1 Limulus polyphemus
ATAACTTCATCGAATCAGCAGACGTTTTCAAGTTTGAATGCACTTGATGGTGAATATCACCCATCCTTTCAGATAACGCTTTCACGAACTCTGACACATTTTCAGGCAACACTTCGTAAGGTGGGGGTCCTGTTATCAGATCCACTGGCAAACGAAATTCCCGACCAAACATCAGCTTTGCTGGAGTGTATCCAGTGGCTTCATGCTCTGCTGTTCTATAGGCCATCAACAGTGGAGAAAGTAAGACATCACAGTCATCTTGGCGGCAATTACAAAACTTTACCAATTCCTGTCCAAGTGTCCAATTGTACGTTTCTACCATCCCATCAGACTGTGGGTGAAGTGGCGTTGTCCTGGTCTTTCGTATGGCAAACAACACGCAGCATTCATGGAATACAGCTGATTCAAAG
>NW_013835607.1:0-410 GCF_000517525.1 Limulus polyphemus
GGATACATTAACCACCGATTTAATCAGCCCCAGACAATGGCAAGCCCCTTCCAGACCCCGCAGCTAAACCCTAATGCAGACATCTTCAGCCCTGTTAGAAGTCACGTCCCAGATATGAATGCCAGTACTAGGAGTGATCCAGTATGAAGGAAGCCACGGGAATTCGATGGGAAGGCTCCGTGGGAAGCATATAGAGCACAATTTGAGCTACTGGCAGAAATGAATGGGTGGACAGAGGAGCAGAAAGCAGTATATCTGGTAACTAGCTTGAAGGGACAACCACTGGAAATACTTGGACAGTTGTCAGTAGACGACAGACACAACTATAGAGCACTGGTAGCGGCTCTAGAACTCAGGTATGGAACCCAAAATCAGTCGGAAGTCTACAGGGCTAGGTTTAGGACGAGAGT
>NW_013835608.1:0-411 GCF_000517525.1 Limulus polyphemus
GCCTATCGACACAAGAACATTAAATTGAATAAATGAATTAACTGTCACTATTAGAACGCACCCACAGCTATACGTGCATAGCTTGTTCAGCGTCATCGTGGTACAAACCTTAGACCTTCTAATCCAGGTATTCTGAATTTTTTTATAACAGTGCCCCCTCTTTCTTTTCTGTGATACTTGACACACCCACCCATACACACACACGTACATATACCGTTAAAAATACACTGTTATTAAATATTGAAGTGCACCACAAGTCCAAACAGACGTGCAAGAATATAGTAATGTTTTCTTTTTCGAGAACCTTCACGTGCCCAAGAAGCAACAAGAAATTTAATAAGTTAGTCGCCAATTTTGAATTTTTACAACTGTATTGGGTTAAGGATTACTTTACAGAAGCTTAACAATATC
>NW_013835609.1:0-410 GCF_000517525.1 Limulus polyphemus
AGGAAGACAAGTCAATGTTACCAGGAACATGTCTCATTATAACTAGGAAGACAAGTCAATGTTACCAGGAAAATGTCTCATTATAATCAGGAAGACAGGTCGTTGTTACCAGGAATATGTCTCATTATAACCAAGAAGACAGGTCAATGTTACCAGGAACATGTCTCATTATGACTAGGAAGACAAGTCAATGTTACCAGGAACATGTCTCATTATAATCAGGAAGACAGGTCATTTTTACCAGGAACATATCTCATTATATCCAAGAAGACAGGTCAATGTTACCAGGAACATGTCTCATTATAATCAGGAGGACAAGTCAATGTTACCAGGATCATGTCTCATTGTAATCAAGAATACAGGTCAATGTTACCAGGAACATGTCTCATTATAATCAGGAAGACAGGTCA
>NW_013835610.1:0-411 GCF_000517525.1 Limulus polyphemus
ATTTAATCCACCTTGATAATTTACTTGTATAAATCTGAGCATTTTACTTATTCCTGAGGTCAGGTCTTGCTGGCTCGTTCATGATTCGGATTATGGGGTCTGCGATGAATGCTGAGATGGCGTCGGGGGAGACGTTGTACTGTAGATTCCACCTGGTTGTTTCAGCATAAGATCTTCTCAGGATGGAGCTTGGTAAAAGATAAGGGATAACTGGCGGCACACTTGCTGCATTGGTGGTGCTTCTGGAGGTTTGAGTTACCTTCAGAATCTGCTTATATTTAGGTCAACTTCTGTAGCTCCCGGAGTGTGGTCCTCCACAGTTGGCGCTCGTGGCTTCCTGTCATTAGCGCGTGCAGTCTGATACGGGGTGTACATGGTTGTCGTGTATGCCTGAACTTTTGACAATTGTAG
>NW_013835611.1:0-411 GCF_000517525.1 Limulus polyphemus
AAAATCTGTGTCGTAGGTGACTCAATGTTTTCTTCACTCCGAGATGTCCTCCTGTTACAGTATCATGGGACTGACGCAACACAACTTCCCGTAACTTCCTTGGTATAACCGTTTGCCAGGTCGTCACTTTCCCATCTGCAGTTTCCCATCTTCGGAGAAGAATACCATCTTCAAGTTTCAACTGGTCCCATTGTGCCCAATAGTTCTTTGTCACAGGGCTTAGACTAGACACTTTCTCCTAAGCAGGGCGCAAAACACTTGCTTTTAGAAAATCAATTATTGGTTTCAAATCTGGTCTTTCTCCTATTCTGCTTTGATATCTATATTTGGTTCCACTTCACCATCATCAACTCTTTCAGTCGGCTTGACTTCAGCTTGACTCAGTCCATCAGCATTACCATGGGATTTGCC
>NW_013835612.1:0-410 GCF_000517525.1 Limulus polyphemus
TGATAATCAGGTTTGTAGTGAGAGGTTAACTGTGTACATTATGATAATCAGGTTTGTAGTGTGAGGTTAGCTGTGTACATTATGATAATCAGGTTTGTAGTGTGAGGTTAGCTGTGTACATTAGGATAATCGGGTTTGTAGTGTGAGGTTAGCTGTGCACATTGTGATAATCAGGTTTGTAGTGTGAGGTTAGCTGTGTACATTGTGATAATCAGGTTTGTAGTGTGAGGTTAGCTGTGTACATTATGATAATCAGGCTTGTAGTGTGAGGTTAGCTGTGTACATTGTGATAATCAAGTTTGTAGTGTGAGGTTAGCTGTGTACATTATGATAATCAGGTTTGTAGTGTGAGGTTAGCTGTGTACATTATGATAATCAGGTTTGTAGTGTGAGGTTAGCTGTGCACATTG
>NW_013835613.1:0-848 GCF_000517525.1 Limulus polyphemus
AAGAGGATTCCACTTTGTCAGAAACAAATCCACAGAATAGTGTTGCTAAGCTAATAAATATTTTAACAAACAGAGATATTGGATTTGTGAAGTTTGATACAACAGGCTCAGCAGTTGTAACCCATGCATATCACACAGAGATTGTTAAAGTTGGAGCACATGAATTTCAATATAAAGAAGGTCCATTTGATGCCAAAGATGGGCGTTCTATGACTGCATTTTGGTTCAAACGACGCCTTCTGAATGGACAAGAGGTCAATCATTCCTGGTTGGTGTATTCACCTTTACATAAAGCAGCATACTGCTTTTGTTGTCTTCTTTTTTCATCTACATGTATGACATCCGATAGTCAGTCTGCTTTCAAAACACGGGGTGGATTCTCTAAGTGGAAAAAAAATGGAAAAGTTAAATGACCATAAAAATAGTGATAGTCATCCACAGGGTGGATTCTCTAAGTGGAAAAAAAATTGAAAAGTTAAATGCTCATGAAAATAGTGACAGTCATCGTGAGTCATTTGCTGCTTGGAAAGAAACTGAGGAAAAAATAAATGGAGAGATGTACTGTGACAGTTGTTGGATTGTGCACAATATTTAGCTTCTCAGAATTTTGCATTTCGTGATCATACTGAGGACATAACCTCAAACAAGAACCCTGGAAGTTTCTTGTCACTTTTGCAGTTATTAGCAAAGTATGGTGCAGTAATGAGAGAGCATTTAGAGCGTGTTAAGAACAAGCAAACATCAGCATCTTATCTTTCTCCTGAAATCCAAAATGAGTTTATGAATCTCATGGCTTCACATGTGCGAAATTATTGTTTGTCAGCAATTCGTAGAAACAAATATTATGG
>NW_013835614.1:0-411 GCF_000517525.1 Limulus polyphemus
TGACTATTGTAGTTGATAGTAACATGAGTGACTGTTTTGGTTAGCATTAACATTAATTAATGGCTGTTGTGGTTAATATTGGTGACTATTGTAGTTAATAGTAACATAAGTGACTGTTGTGGTTAATATTAGTGACTGTTGTAGTTGATAGTAACATGAGTGACTGTTGTGGTTAGCATTAACATTAATTAATGGCTGTTATGGTTAATATTGGTGACTATTGTAGTTAATAGTAACATAAGTGACTATTGTGGTTAGCATTAACATTAATTAATGGATGTTGTGGTTAATATTGGTGGCTATTGTAGTTAATAGTAACATAAGTGACTGTTGTTGTTAGCATTAACATTAATTAATGACTGTTGTGGTTAATATTAGTGACTGTTGTAGTTGATAGTAACATGAGTGACT
>NW_013835615.1:0-464 GCF_000517525.1 Limulus polyphemus
ATTGTTAAATCTTATGTCTTCTTATTGAAAGTACACAGTATCGTTAAATCTTGTGTCTTCTTTTGACAGTACACAGTATCGTTAAATCTTGTGTCTTGTTATTGACAGTGCACAGTATCGTTAAATCTTGTGTCTTCTTATTGACAGTACACAGTATCGTTAAATCTTGTGTCTTCTTATTGACAGTTCACAGTATCGTTAAATCTTGTATTTTCTTATTGATAATACACAGTATTGTTAAATCGTGTGTCTTCTTATTGACAGTACAGAGTATTGTTAAATCTTAGGTCTTCTTATTGACAGTACACAATATCGTTAAATCTTGTGTCTTCTTATTGAAAGTACACAGTATCGTTAAATCTTGTGTCTTCTTATTGACAGTACACAGTATCGTTAAATCTTGTTGTCTTAAAATCTTGTGTCTTCTTATTGACACTACACAGTATCGTTAAATCTTGTGTCTT
>NW_013835616.1:0-453 GCF_000517525.1 Limulus polyphemus
ATTTTAAATGTTACCACACTATACCATGTCAATAACATTCACTTGTCCCACAAAAGTCAAGTTTTTAAGAGAACAGTTGCCATGATTAAAATGGCTTTTAATACTGCCTTTAATAGCTTAAAAAAACATCTTAAGTTTTTGGGAAGGTTACATGGAAAGGTAAAATAAATATTTAATCTCTTCTTGTTGTTTAATCCCTTTCTTTCAATAATCTTACAGAACTATTTAGCAGTAATTTTATTTAGATATACATCAAGAGCAAACTGTAGTAATGTATCTGAAGGGAAAAGATGTAAACATTGAATATACAGAGTTCAACTCAATCAAAATATAAAAAATTCTATAGTAACTTATTTAGTATTCAAAGTCACTGAAGACAAAGATGACATCTTTTGAGAGTTATCATGTATATTAATCTTCCCACTCACCAAGCAAGAAGTAATAATCTAACGA
>NW_013835617.1:0-541 GCF_000517525.1 Limulus polyphemus
ACATACAACAGACAGTACTATTATATTTATATAGATAACATACAACAGACAGTAGTGTTATATTTATATAGATAACATACAACAGACAGTAGTGTTATATTTATATAGATTTTATTGTGTTTTTCAGACTAGGAACGTTATCATTTTTAAAACTGTGTACACTAAATAGCTGTTTATTGAAAGTGAATTTTTAACACTTACACAAGCACCAACGATTTTTAATATATATGATGTTTGTCTCAATAGATCATAGTTACATCTGGTGTTCACTCTAGATAGATCATAGTTACATCTGGTGTTCACTCTAGATAGATCATAGTTACATCTGGTGTTCACTCTAGATAGATCATAGTTACATCTGGTGTTCACTCTAGATAGATCATAGTTACATCTGGTGTTCACTCTAGATAGTGATGTTCACTCTAGATAGATCATAGTTATATCTGGTGTTCACTCTAGATAGATCATAGTTACATCTGGCGTTCACTCTAGATAGATCATAGTTACATCTGGTGTTTACCTCTAGATAGATCATAGTTAC
>NW_013835618.1:0-411 GCF_000517525.1 Limulus polyphemus
TTTCTAGTACTGGATATACTTGTCATACTTTCTAGTACTGGATATACTTATTGTAGTTTCTAGTACTGGATATACTTATTGTAGTTTCTAGTACTGGATATACTTGTCATAGTTTCTAGTACTGGATATACTTGTTATAGCTTCTAGTACTGGATATAATTGTCATAGTTTCTAGTACTGGATATACTTGTTGTAGTTTCTAGTACTGGATATACTTATTGTAGTTTCTAGTACTGGATATACTTGTCATAGTTTCTAGTACTGGATATACTTGTTATAGCTTCTAGTACTGGATATACTTGTTATAGTTTCTAGTACTGGATATACTTGTCATAGTTTCTAGTACTGGATATACTTGTTATAGTTTCTAGTACTGGATATACTTGTTATAGTTTCTAGTACTGGATATAC
>NW_013835619.1:0-411 GCF_000517525.1 Limulus polyphemus
CAAACAAACTTACTAATGGGACTTAAGACTATTAACCAACAAAACAACAATGTCATTTTAGTTAAGTATATTGGAAATTCATAAGACAACCGTTCGTATGTAGACAAAACGAGTCAATTTCATGGGGGAAAAAGCCAAGCCCGAAGGAATGACCATTTTATTTGTAACATACGGAGTGTACGGCAGTATTTGTATTTATGGCAAAGCTATTAACTCTATCTGACCAGAGAGAAAGCAGCCAGTCAGTAGCAGCATACCGCCCAAGCTAAGAGATTGACCGTCATTGTTATAACGCAACCACAGCTTAAAATGTTTGGGACATACGAATGTAAATTATTAGTTCTGAAATTCAGAGCTTTACTAAGGGCCATCTTTACCCTTTGTACAACAGAGAAAGAGAATATTGAAACA
>NW_013835620.1:0-411 GCF_000517525.1 Limulus polyphemus
GGATAAATATCCTTATTCTTGGTAACTGGTGACATGATTAAAATATTTGATTAAGCGTTTTAAATAATACAGTGCTTAGACTTCTTGCTATTATCAGCCAAACATCATGCTCTATAACATGTGCATAATAATAACATATACATATAAATATATCTGAGCCCCAATATACATATAATTATTGTTAATCCCCAACATACATATGAATATATCTGAGCTCCAATATACATATAAATATTGTTGATCAGCAACATACATATAAATATATCTGAGCCCCAATATACTGTACATATAAGTATAATTGAGCCCCAATATACATATGAATATAGTTAATCCCCAACATACATATAAATATCTCTACATGTCTCAATTGTTCTGTATAAAAACTATTGATTATTTGTCTAGCTTAACATT
>NW_013835621.1:0-410 GCF_000517525.1 Limulus polyphemus
CGTCATGTTGTACATGGTCTAATACCCGGTGTAAACCTACCGAATACATGTACCGTCATGTTGTACATGGTCTAATACCCGGTGTAAACGTACCAAATACATGTACCGTACTGTTGTACATGGTCTAATAGCCGGTGTAAATCTACCGAATACATGTACCGTCCTGTTGTACATGGTCTAATACCCGGTATAAACCTACCGAATACATGTACCGTCCTGTTGTACATGGTTTAATACCTGGTGTAAACCTACCGAATACATGTACCGTCCTGTTGTACATGGTCTAATACCCGGTATAAACCTACCGAATACATGTACCTTCATGTTGTACATGGTCTAATACCCGGTGTAAACCTACCGAATACATGTACCGTCCTGTTGTACATGGTCTAATACCCGGTGTAAACGTA
>NW_013835622.1:0-1204 GCF_000517525.1 Limulus polyphemus
GATAGACCTAAGTACTTCTCGCCAATTAACGTATATCCTAGAAATAAAACTTAATAAGACCACTTGACGCTAGACCAAAAATCTCACATTAGTTTTAAGCTGATACGACATTACTAAATGGTTCACGATGAAGTGTGTAAATGTATGTTGAACTTTTCGCCATGGACAGAACTCTGTAATATAAGAGATAGTATATTTAACACAAATATTAAAACCAACATAGATAAAGGGTTCAGGGTAAGTGTGGTTTACTCTGGCCCTCATGTCGTATTCATATTTATAATTCAAAAGAACCAAAATCAACAATAGTACAGGAGGGAGAGAGGTCACTTGAACCTGACTCCTATAGTGTAACGATACACGAGGGTTATCTGAGCATAGTCGTACCTAATTGTAAACTGATAGGCTAGAGGGAAGACAAACATTCTATTGAACAGCTGACCTCTTTCAGCTATGAAAGTTTTCCAGCTTCATCCATTAATCAAAGCTGTGTGTGGTGTTCATTATGTACAGGGTTATCCAATTATTGGTAATTAAATATATCTTTGTTGTTTTTTCTTAAATAAATGTATGTGTTAATGCTGGCTTTATTTTATTAATATTTAACAAAAATCATTTTTCGATACCTGCAATGGGCAGAGCACAGCTATTTGTGTAACTTTATACAGTTATGTGTAGCAAGAACCTGTTTACCTTACAAGTTAACAAAAGGGTGTTTCAAAAACGAGATAAAATCGTAATTTTGTCAGAATATTCTACAATATTATTATCATATATGTTATGTTTCAAGTATTATTTCCTGCGGTTTTGATGGAAAACTGCACGAAAATATATTTCTATAAGTGTTTCTCCAATAGGCAGTATGGCCCATTTCACAGTCAAATCAGTAAGAATACTCTGCCTAAACTATCTATTAAAGAATTTGAAAAACAAATGATAATAAAAGAAACTGACTCTCAAATCAAATACTCTTGTTACTTAGAAAACAGACAGTGATTAGTTTCATTTAACTAAATGTTTTCATGATCATTTAAACCTTTCTCTTAATAAGAGTAGTTGGTTAATAATAAGCCGAGAACCCAATCTGTGTACAACGAAGGGAGAATGGTTCTCACTGGGTGGTAAAAATACATACAAAGTCTAACATGACATTCAGGTCGTTATTATTTTAGTACTTACCCCTTTCTTGGTTGGGTTTTATAAT
>NW_013835623.1:0-409 GCF_000517525.1 Limulus polyphemus
ACATTATAGCATTGACGAAAAACATTATTTCACTATAAAAGCTAAAAAAATAAAATATTTGCTAAGCCTGAGTACAAACAATCCAAAAGGTGGAGTTTATTTGATAAGAAGACGTGATGGCCTTTTTCTATGTTGTAATTTTGTTTAACGATGTTATTTTTAAAGCTATTCTTTGTTTATAATATAATTGAAGACGGAAAAAACAACAACAATAAAATGGACACTAACCGAAATTTTGATAAGAGATTATGAAATCACTATTGGGAATTTTGATAAAAGGATCTCTATTTTGAAAGTCTTACATCAAGGGCATCTTTGTATTGGAATATGAAGAAAATATTTTTCCAAAATTTAGGAAAAACTTGGGTTATAGCCTTTGATTTTTGGTGAAAATATGAATATTTCTGGA
>NW_013835624.1:0-409 GCF_000517525.1 Limulus polyphemus
ACAGTCAACAGAATCATCGTGTAAGTTCAGAAAACATGGCAAGGAAACAACTGAGCAGCGTCTGGGTCATCCTGGTCCATCGGACACAACAAAATGGGCTGTCAAGAGGAGCATCGAAATGGATCCCAGATTAACGACTGCAGAAGTGGCCAAAGTTGGTAGGATGAGCCCAAAATCTGTTCAATGGATTCTCCACAGATTGGGTTATCGTTGCAGAGCAGCTAGACGGAAGCCCTTATTAAGACCTGCCAACATAGTCAGACGAAAGAAGTGGGCAAGTGCGATGATGACCAAGCCTCTGGACTTTTGGAAGACCGTATTGTTCTCAGACGAATCAAGATTTGCTCAATTTTCAAAGAGTGGAAGGATATGGGTCTGGAGAATGCCTCACCAAGAGTTTTGCCTCAAC
>NW_013835625.1:0-411 GCF_000517525.1 Limulus polyphemus
TCCAGTTTTGTTTGGTGATTCGTATCTTTATGAATCTCTAATAATAGAATATAATCTAATATTTCAAGGAAAAGTCTCCAAACAGTATCAAAGTTAAGTGAAAACGAGTAGACTGTGTTTAATCTTATGAAATGTTTGAAAAATAGGATTTGATTGATATAAACTTTAAAGAAGCAGAAATTGTATTGTTTACAAGTGAAGAAATAACCCATTACTTCAAGCTTTTGACTTAATGCGACTGATGTAATAAATAAAAAAGAAAAATATTGAGACTATATGAAAAGACACTCGTTTGATATAAAAGTATAAAATTTCTTAGTACTTATCGATTTGCCCGGCATGGCCAGGTGGATAAGGCGCTCGACTCGCAATCTAAGGGTCGCAGGTTCGAATCCCCGTCCCACCAAACAT
>NW_013835626.1:0-462 GCF_000517525.1 Limulus polyphemus
CCCAATAGTTATTTCATAATCTGTTATCAAAATTTCGGCTGGCTTCGATTTTACTGTTTTTTTGTCTTCAGTTATATTTTTAACAAAAAATACTTTTAAAGAAAAAATATTCAAACAAAATCCAAGATCTAAAAGGCCATGGAGTCTTCTATTAAAATAAACTACACCTTTTGTATTGTTTTTTACTCTGGGTTAGCGAAAGTTCAATTTTGTTGTACCTTTTATGATTATATAATTTTTACGTTAATGTTATAATTTTCACATCGCATATTATTTTTAGTTAATGCTATAATGTCTCAATTTTTAGTTTTCCGAGAAAATAAGCACCACCCGCTACTTTCCTATTAATTTTGCGTCCAAAAATTACTTTTTTATATTTTCCAAAAAAATTCATAATTTCACCGAAAATCCAAAAAATTGTTTTTCCTCATATTTCAATACAAAGAAGCCCTTGATGTAAGA
>NW_013835627.1:0-1246 GCF_000517525.1 Limulus polyphemus
TCCTTTATTTTCTTATTGACAGGACACAGTATTGTTAAATCTTGTGTTTTCTTATTGACAGTACACAGTATTGATAAATCCTGCATCTTCTTATTGACAGGCACAATATTGTTAAATCTTGTGTCTTCTAATTGACAGTACACAGTGTTTATAAATATTGTGTCTTCTTATTGACAGTACACAGTATTGATAAATCCTGTATCTTCTTACTGACAGGACACAGTATTGTTAAATCTTGTGTCTTCTTATTGACAGTACACAGTGTTGATAAATCCTGTATCTTCTTATTGAAGACACAAGATTTAAAAATACTGTGTCCTGTTTTATTGACAGTACACAGTATCGTTAAATCTTTTGGCTTGTTATTGACAGTGGATTTATCAATACTGTGTTGTCAATAAGAAGATACTACAAGATTTAACAATACTGAGTCCAGTAAAAATACGACAGTACACAGTATCGTTAAATCTTGTGGATTGTTATACTGTGTACTGTCAATAAGAAGAAACATAATTCACCAAATCTGTGTCCTGTCAATAAGAAGAAAAAGGATTTATCAATACTGTGTACTGTTTATAAGAAGACACAAGATTTAACGATACTGTGTACTATCATAACAAGTCATAACATTTAATGATTATGTGTACTATCTATTGATAAATCCTCTATCTTCTTATTGACAGGACACAGTATTGTTAAATCTTGTTTCTTGTTATTGATGGTACAATTCATCGTTAAATCTTGTGTCTTCTTATTGACAGTACACAGTATTGATAAATCCTGTATATTCTTATTGACAGGACACATTATTGTTAAATCTTGTGTCTACTTATTGGCAGTACACAGTATTGATAAATCCTGTATCTTCTTATTGACAGGACACAGTATTGTTAAATTTTGTGTCTTTTTATTGACAGTACACAGTATCGTTAAATCTTGTCTTCTTTTTGATAGTACATAGTATTGTTAAGTCTTGTGTCTTCTTATTGAGAGTAAACGGTATTGATAAATCTTGTGTCTGCTTATTGACACTACACAGTATTGGTAAATCTTGTCTTCTTATTGATAGTACACATTATCGTTAAATCTTGTGTCTTTTTATTGAAAGTGCACAGTATCGTTAAATCTTGTCTTCTTTTTGATAGTCTCAATAAGAAGACACAATATTTAACAATACTATGTATTAAACGGCAAGATTTATCAATAAATTGATAAATCCTTTATCTTCTTATTGACAGGACACAGT
>NW_013835628.1:0-411 GCF_000517525.1 Limulus polyphemus
TAATTTCGGAACGAACTAGTGAACCTATATATGATATTTGGTTAATATCCATCTATTCATTACCCTGTGGTAGCAATAAATCGAGAAAAAAGTAGTAACAAAGAGCTTCACTGCACTACACATACTATTTCAGAAAGACAATAAAGATGTAACATAAACGACCATACAAATCGCAAAACAAACACTAGAAAGTTAGTATTTGGAATGTAAATACGTAAAAACGCAACGAACTTTCATAAAAAATTTCGAGAAGATCCGTTGAAATTTAATGAAATACTGGTACAAAACGCAAAACCTGCCATAACTCCCTAAAAACGAAGAGTAGCATGGTGAAACTTGACATGTAATTTCGGATCGAACTAGTGAAACTACGTACCAAATATGGATAAGATGCATCAATTCCGTACCCAC
>NW_013835629.1:0-411 GCF_000517525.1 Limulus polyphemus
CAAACATATCAAACCATGAACACAATGGATATAAATAATGATACAAACATATCAAACCATGAACACAATGGATATAAATAATGATATAAACATATCAAACCATGAACACAGTGGATATAATTAATGATACAAACATATCAAACCATGAACACAGTGGATATAATTAATGATACAAACGTATCAAACCATGAACACAATGGATATGAATAGTGATACAAACATATCAAACCATGAACACAATGGATATAATTAATGATACAAACGTATCAAACCATGAACACATTGGATATAAATAGTGATATAAACATATCAAACCATGAACACAATGGGTATAAATAATGATACAAACATATCAAACCATGAACACAGTGGATATAAATAATGATACAAACATATCAAACCATGAACACA
>NW_013835630.1:0-409 GCF_000517525.1 Limulus polyphemus
TGATCCATATTTTGTATGGTCATTTGGTTAAAACGTTAACCACATAATTATTTTCCCCCGACAAACAGACAAATGTTTTATCCACTTCTTTGTATTTACAATTCAGTAAATAATGATTTTTTTGACACAATTGAATATTTTATTTCCCAATTTCTCTATATTGTTGCTCATCGAGATCACATGACTACAGTGACGCCACGTTTCTAGAACTATCTCGTATCTTGGCGAATGCTCTAGTATTTGCTAGATATAGGGTAGTTTGGTATATATAAGAGGAGGAGGTAATGTCTGTGTAGATAGTGAGTAATTGAACTGCAGTCAGAAGTATTATTGACGTTCGTTGTTATAGCGTTTGTTAAGCGCGATTGTTGAAGTTGAGTGCATCGGTAAAGTTATATTCGGAAAGAAT
>NW_013835631.1:0-410 GCF_000517525.1 Limulus polyphemus
GCAGGATGCAATGGCCAGAGCTTTTGAATTCGAATCCTATGTTAAGTCCAGCACAGACGTACCAAGGTTGGCACAGTCATCAGGATTCAAGGCCAGAAAAGGTCAGCTTTCAGAGAAGTTTGAAGGACTTTGCTGGCACTGAGACAAACCTGGGCACAAGAAAGCTCAATGCCAGCAACTTCAAAACAGGGAAGATGCCACGACAGAAAATGCTACTGCCCAGAAAGGTTGTTGGCACTGTGGAGAGCAAGGACATATGAGAGGCCATGTATAAGAAGAATACTACCACTAAGTCAGCATCGGGGAAACCATTAGTGGTTAGTTCTGAGGGATGCCCACCAACCCCCATTGTGAAAGGGACAGGGAAGCTGGATGGCCAAAAGTGCAACTTTGTCATAGATTTTGCATCT
>NW_013835632.1:0-738 GCF_000517525.1 Limulus polyphemus
CATATTAGAATCCAAGTGGTTAGATTCTATTGGATATGTGTAGGAAGTGACTTACATATTAGAATTCATGTGGTTAGATTCTATTGGATATGTGTAGGAAGTGACTTACATATTAGAATTCATGTGGTTAGATTCTATTGGATATGTGTAGGAAGTGACTTACATATTAAAATTCATGTGGTTAGATTCTATTGGATATGTGTAGGAAGTGACTTACATATTAGAATTCATGTGGTTAGATTCTATTGGATATGTGTAGGAAGTGACTTACATATTAGAATTCATGTGGTTAGATTCTATTGGATATGTGTAGGAAGTGACTTAAATATTAGAATCCAAGTGGTTAGATACTATTGGATATGTGTAGGAAGTGACTTACATATTAGAATTCAAGTGGTTAGATTCTATTGGATATGTGTAGGAAGTGACTTACATATTAGAATTCAGTTATATACTATTGGATATGTGTAGGAAGTGACTTACATATTAGAAATCAGTTAGATACTATTGGATATGTGTAGGAAGTGACTTACATATTAGAATTCAGTTAGATACAATTGGATATGTGTAGGAAGTGACTTACATATTAGAATTCAAGTGGTTAGATTCTATTGGTTATGTGTAGGAAGTGACTTACATATTAGAATTCAAGTGGTTAGATACTATTGGATATGTGTAGGAAGTGACTTACATATTAGAATTCAAGTGGTTAGATACTATTGGATATGTGTAGGAAGT
>NW_013835633.1:0-436 GCF_000517525.1 Limulus polyphemus
ATTTATTTATTATTATTTATTTGACCAACTCATTAAATGATCTAAATCCTTTTGTAAATCAGCAGTATCCTCTTCATAGCCAGCAACACCCAAGACCTTAATATGTTATCATTACATAGATTGAAATTGGCATTATCTTACCAAATTATGCAAAATAACCCACCTAATGATAGAATACATTACAACAGTGGTGGTAGTTACGAGACTATTTTGATGAAAATATAATAGACCTTCAAGTAAACTTAAACATTGAAGACGACAACACGACGTAAGACAGGAAATTTATTGAGAATAGGGAACTTAATCTCATAGGTTGAAGTACGTTGAGGGCTTTGTGGGCCAGGTGACTGTTTCAGTAATCGTGAAGACCTATCAAGAACCCTGAAAATGAAGTGACTAATAAGGCTTTAGTAATAGTCATGATAGGCCTAGTATA